>NC_071990.2:78281515-78584545 GCF_028885655.2 Pongo abelii | reverse complement strand
ACAACCCCATCAACAAGTGGGCGAAGGATATGAACAGACACTTCTCAAAAGAAGACATTTATGCAGCCAAAAGACACATGAAAAAATGGTCATCATCACTGGCCATCAGAGAAATGCAAATCAAAACCACAATGAGATACCATCTCACACCAGTTAGAATGGCAATCATTAAAAAGTCAGGAAACAACAGGTGCTGGAGAGGACGTGGAGAAATAGGAACACTTTTACACTGTTGGTGGGACTGTAAACTAGTTCAACCATTGTGGAAGTCAGTGTGGCGATTCCTCAGGGATCTAGAACTAGAAATACCATTTGACCCAGCCATCCCATTACTGAGTATATACCCAAAGGACTATAAATCATGATGCTGTAAAGACACATGCACACGTATGTTTATAGTGGCACTATTCACAATAGCAAAGACTTGGAACCAACCCGCATGTCCAACAATGATAGACTGGATTAAGAAAATGTGGCATATATACACCATGGAATACTATGCAGCCATAAAAAATGATGAGTTCCTGTCCTTTGTAGGGACGTGGATGAAATTGGAAATCATCATTCTCAGTAAACTATCACAAGGATAAAAAACCAAACACCGCATGTTCTCACTCATAGATGGGAATTGAACAATGAGAACGCATGGACACAGGAAGGGGCACATCACACTCTGGGGCCTGTTGTGGGGTGGGGGGAGCGGGGAGGGACAGCATTAGGAGATATACCTAATGCTAAATGACGAATTAATGGGTGCAGCACACCAGCATGGCACATGTATACACATGTAACTAACCTGCACATTGTGCACATGTGCCCTAAAACTTAAAGTATAATAATAATTAAAAAAAAAAAGAACGTAGGGAAACAGCTCATACATGTTTCTCACGAAATATTAACCTTGGTTTGTAAACTCAATTCAATTCATTTAGGTATCTTGTATTACCATCTTGTCAGTAATACCTGGATCACCCGGAGAGTCTAGGCAGAATTAATCAAGACATTGCAGATACATTCAGGTATCTAGTAATATCAAGCAATAACTAGCACCTTGATATAATTAACAATAACATTTTACTGTGCTGGTAGGGCCTTAGGCAGATATAGCCATCAATTGAATAGACAAATCAGTAAACCAGTATTTACATTTAGATGGTTGAAAACAAGACAAAAAAAGAAACAAACAAACAAAGACATTTCTCAGAACATTCTGGGATTGTACTTTCCAATACTAGGATAGTGCTGAGCTTATCAGTTACTTTTATATGATGTTTTTTATGATCTAAAAACAGTACAACAACGGGTATCAGTTATTGTGTCTGGAAAGTAGTCTCTAAGGTGACTGAGGTAACACAGGAAAAGTAAAATAATCTTCTATAGATAGAAAGTTAAATTTGCTAAACTGGAGGCTGAGAATTTAAGTTTGAGTATTTCTATCTTGTTTCTTATATATCCTATGTTTTCCCACTTTTTTGAACAGCAAGAATAGATCACTTTCATTGTTACTGTTTACAGAATACTTATGAGTGTTTTATCAGAAAGTTAACACACTTTAAATGTAAAATGTTAGAAGATTTGTAGGCTTTCCAAGTATCTGATTGCATGTTGATTAATATTTCTTCCCAAGGAGAAATACCTAATTTAAAATAGAAGTTATAACAGAATTAGTGTTTGCTTTATAAAACTGCTTCAAAGCTATTCTGTATTAACTGAAGGATATATTTATTTATCCCGAATTAGCTCCCATGTGAGGTTCTGATGGAAGGTAGTTTTGCCTATGCATGCTTAAACAAATTATTTGCTCACTTATTTCAGATTACATAGGGTAATAATGGCTATGACCACTTCAAAGGTCAGCTAGTGGCCCTGAACTGTGGCCAAAGTATCTGAGTTACCCATTTCTTAATATAAATTATTGAATAAGACAATTATACTTAATGCAAATCAGGCTTAGCCTAATGCACAATTGCAAATGGTAAAGAATTGAGTCCAGTATCTTTTCACAAAAAATAGCCTTGTATGTTGCTTTTTAGGTTTTGTTTTTGTTCTGCAGATGCAGAATTGGATTAATCATGATTCTTGGGTCACGATACACTTTCATTGTTGGTCCATTCATAGTATTCTCTCCTCCCTCTCTCCCTTCTTTCTCTCCTTCCTTCCAGTCTTTATTACGTGTATTAGTTTTCTTTTTATAGTGAAACAATCATGTACAAATCCAAAACAAAACTTAGGAAATCTTACACAATAACTTACACCTAATATATGGTTGATCTTGGCTAATCTGTTCCCCTGCCTTCTGCTAACTTGTTAACATTATCTTGAGATGTCTCATGGCTTCCTACATGTCTCTTTTATAGAGCTTATCACATGTATATGCATCCACAGACATATATTTTCATTTTTATTATTTTTAATTCTATAAAATGGGTTGCATGTTGTATGTAATCTTTTTTTTTTCACTTTTGAACTATATTGCTATATATCGCTGTAATTTAACTACTGGATAGTATTTCATATGATAAAGGTAATACAGTTTACTCATCCCTCTAATTCATGAGCATTAAAGAGTTTGCTGTTACAAACAGTGATGGAATATTCTTTAATTAATAAATGTTCCCTCTTGTACTTATGGAAGAGATTCTTCTGGGTATATACTTAGGAAGGCAATTACTATACTATAGGACATATTTATATTTGCTATGGATATTTATCCAGCTTTAGTAGTCATTATTTAAAACTAAATTAAGAAAGGAAAATGAATAGGAAGTCTTTTTTCTTTAGCGACATTTCAAAAGTAACATGATCTATTTTTGACTTGAAAGAGTTCAACAGTAAATAATGTAGAAAAATTACTTATAAATGGGTGTGCTTGTACCTTGAGAAGCTCATTTTGTCATAATGTCTTTCATTTCCTTATACTTATTGAGATTAATTGTAAATAAAATGTCATACTGACACAGTTATAACCCAATATTTGGCAGGTATATGATACCACAAGGTGATGAATAAAGGTCAATTTTATATGGAAATATTGAAAATGTTTTCTCCATTATAAAGAACAACTTTCAGGGAAGATGATGTCTATATTCATAAATCTATCACTTCTTGCCTTATTAACTTCTATTAAATTGTTAGATTTCAATATTTCCTATAATGTGACATACTGCTTTTGTATTATCTCTATCCACTTTAACACATTCACAATTACTACGATGCCAGTAATTTTATTTCCAGAACTGAAATTGGTGAAAGTCAAATCATGTTGCATCCCCTGGCAGCAGGGATCAAGTCTAACTCTTTATTATGTAATTGTCTATTCGGTGTATTCTGCTTGTAAACACTGCGACTACAATATATGTTTTGTGACATTCTAATGAATTTTTCATATTTTCTCTGAATAGCAGGTTGACTTGATGATAGTTCTCAGACTATTAATAAATTCTGCCATCATTCTGCCATAATTGATCCCATTTACTGCTATGTTTCCTTTGCCCCATTTTGAGGAGAAAATATAGATAAATTTGCATATAATCCCTTTGAATACACAAAATTTGCTATGAATTACTCTCTGTATTGTTCAGCAAAAGCATCCATGAGCAGATAAAGGCTTATCTGTTTTTTGAGTGATTAAAGGTTTGAAGCAGACACAGTAAACAGTAACTGTTTAAAGTGAAGCAAAAGTAAACTAAGCTCTCATTTCTTATCCTTATGTTCATATGCTGAGGCTCTTCTCCATTTTCATAACTTCCCTTTCTCTTGAGTTGGAAAAAAAGATGGGGGCCTAATAGAGTTCCAGATTTGTAGAAAAGTGGAGCAATCACTATTGGACTGCATCAGCTGTCTGGTCCTTCTTTCTTACTACGAAATGCACCTCATAGGAAATGATAATTAGAAGCACAGCATCATTCATTCATTCATTTATCCAATAGTCAATCAAAACTGTACATAAATATATAAAACCAAAATCCTTCTTTCCACTGTGTCTGAGCAATACACATAACCTCAAGACATTCTTTTCTCTAAACATTATTTTATTTTAGATACTAAAGGAAAAGACATACATGACAACTTTGTCACCTACAGGCTGTGCAACACTTGATGCAGTTCTTCAGTAACCTAGTTAAAAACTATAACAAGTGATGGTTGTCAAGGGTGGAAAAGGTTTGAAATTTCTATTATCAGTCTACATATTACAAATGAGTTGAGACACCCAAGTTCATCTGTAAGGAGTATAACTAAAAATGGAATATATTTTTTTCACAAAAATAATTTTATACATAGTAATGAGGTTTTTCATCAGGACATAAAGTCAGCTTAATTCATGATGAACTTAATGTACCTTGTAGTGTTATTTGATTTATAACTACCCACAACTGGCAACATTTTTTTCCTAAAGAAAAAATATTTTCTAAATTCCAATTCATTCTTCACCTAGGCAACAGCATCTAGAAATAAGATAACTACAAGAGAGAATACATCTGCCTATATGACTAGATTTGCAGATTTGTATTCAGTTATGGTCCCTGTGAAGGAAAGGAAAGGAGAGTCGCCTGGACTGGAAGTCATCAAGGGTGCTTCAAACTTATATTCACTCACCTACTTGGGTGCAAATCTTTCACAATTTGGAAAATTGTTCCCCATTGCAAAATATGCTTCATCTTTTCTAACTCCCATGTGTGACAGAGAATGAGGAAACTAATAGTAAGTTTAGAAATTAATACGGCAATGCAGTCAACAACTATTGATCATTTACTATGTTCCAGAAACAGCACAAACCTATGCTAAACATCAAGATTTAAGTTTTGAAATACTCTTCCAATGGCGGGTGCGGTGGCTCACACCTGTAATCCCAGCACTTTGGGAGTCCGAGGTGGGCGGATCACGAGGTCGAGATAGAGACCATCCTGGCTAACAAGGGGAAACCATGTCTCTATTTGTAAAAATACAAAAAATTAGCCATGCATGTTGGCACATGCCTGTAATCCCAGCTACCCTGAAGGCTGAGGCAGGAGAATTGCTTGAACCTGGGAGGCAGAGGTGCAGTGAGCCTAGATCACACCACTGCACTCCAGTCTGGGTAACAGAGCGAGACTCCGTCTCAAAAAAAAAAAAAAAAAAGAAATACTTTTCCAAAATGTTCAAAGTGTAGTGGCCAATATCAAGTTTACACACATTAATTTTATTAAAAATTAGTTGTAGTTCAACCAATCAACTGTGTGAGTCAAGCTTACTGTTTCATCTTTCCGACATTGTTTTATCATCTATAAAATGAGGATAAATGAACTTGAAGAGTTTTTCAGTTGAAAAATTGAGTGGACTGCCAATGAAATTGTCAATAAATGAAATCATATGGTCCAAGGGGTGTGCAGAACTCAAATTCAGTTCAGGCAGGTCAGATTGGGAGATGGCGGGTGTGTGGTAGCTTATGCTTCAAAGAACAGTGGACTTTAGTGCAAAGTAACTAAAAAAGTTATAGTTCACATGAGGCCTATGTTGACTGATGCAGTATTAGCTAGTGGCTGGAGTATCATTGGATGCTGAGAGAACTGAAGAATAAAATACTGCAAGTATGTTCTAGCTATGTTATGGAAGGCACTCATAGGAACAAAGAAGGTTAATAGGACAGTAGTTCTATAGGTATATTAGTTAGGGATCAGTGTGTCTAAGCTACAGAAACTGTCTTTGGTTAACATAAGCAGACAAGTTATAGCTTTGCTTAAAGAACAACTGTGGTAGCTCATAGATTCAACTGGAAAGCTGGAAGATCATATTTGGAAAAAGGCAAGAAGAGGTAGCTCTGAGGGCTTAGCAGCAAGAACTACTCAACAATTTCATCAGTGTGTTGCCATCATAAAGGATGACCTACAACTGATTTCAGTGATTCTGCACAGGATTGACATTCCAGAGAAGGAGTTTCCAAATGGCCTAGCAAATATGTGAACACTTCTCAACTAGAAAAAAACAGCATCTTGATTTTTCAGCTTTAAAGAAGACAGACGGTGCATAATGGGCAAGAAAATTCACAAAAGGAAATTAGGATGTTATTTCCAAATCCACTATACTTGGCCAGAGCAAGGGCCAGGATCCATATTCATGGAGAATTGGAATGGTAACAAGGAGTTAGGGCAGGAAGCCTGGGCATATAAACCTTGCACAAAGAATTGTCACCTAGGCTATAGGCACCTGAATTCTATTCCATGGCTCCCTCACTGGTAGGAAAGAGGTCTCCTAAATATACCACTGGTTCCAGATCTCGCCAACTGAAAACCTCTGAAGGACTGATTCATCTCTGGCATACTAACAAGTTAAGTGTATAATTAAGCACTTTCCACAGTTTCAAGCACATAGAAATTATGAGTAACATTGACATTAATGTTGATATAACATTATTATAATGTAATCATCGTAGTTGCCATTAAACATAGGTTGAATGAGAAGAGATTCAGGGAGAGAAACTATTTCAGTATGGTTTGGCTTTAAGTCCACTTACAATTCAGGCGGAATACTTGGAATAGGAGAAGATATGAATACATAAAATTTAATACTGTCTCTGACACTATCTCTGTGACTCTGGACAAGTCACTGAACCTCTCTCTCTGCACCTGCTTCTTCCTATGTAAAATGGAATTAATAGGAATAGTAATACAACCTATTGTATAGGGTCCTTATGAGAACTGAATGAGATAACACATGAAAAGTGCTTGGGACAGTGCCTGATACATAATAAACATTATATAAGTGTTATCTCCTTTTCTTAGTATCATTATTATTACTTTAGAGTTCACAAAGTGCTTTTCACATATATTAATTTCATTAATGCAAACAGTTCTGTGGTGAAGGTATTCTTCTTTAAAATTTTAACAATAAAAAATAGATATTTTATTTTTATGATATGGATAGTGATACTCTCATCTTTTAACTGTGAGTCTATTCTACTAGACCTTATAGATATATACAAAATTATATCACTGAAGGACCTCCATGGAGACAGAAAAAAGACAAAACTCCCCAATTCTGGGTAATAACATTTAATAATAATTGATAGTTACATTTAACATTTAATAATAATTGGTAGTTATATTTCACAATTTTAGTGATGTATACATAAATGATTCTAGCAGAAATAGAGATAGTCTTTGTTCTTTAACTTTATGAATAAAAAAACAGATGCTCTCTTTTATAATGAGAAAATAAGAATATTAAATGATTTGTCCTAAGTCACAAGATTACTTGGCCAACGATGGTCCTCTACCCTCTTTCCTCCCATCTCCACCCACAACCCCACACTTCCCCACTTCTATTTGTGTCTTCTTCAAAGTGGTCTCTCTGGGCTTCATTGCTGTTTTAATATGGTAATAAACAGAAAGGCCCATTTTCAAATGAAACTTTAATATAGTGCTGATTGACAAGGCACAGAGCAAGTAAAAGCCCTTACATCTTTTCCCCAAACCTAAGAAAAATTAGTAAACAATATTTGTCCAAATAAAGTTTTTTTGAGGGAAAATATCACAGAGATGTTTCTAATTATTTAAATTTTATATATTTTCTCTTGTGATGTAAAAAGTTATAAAGACATTTTCTTTCTAACTTCATGAGATGGTTCAGAAATGTCAAACACTGTCAACAGGATCATACTGATTAATGCTTATCCTGAAATAGAGATTTTTTTTCTTCTCCTTTATGACAAAAAGTATAATTTTGAAGCTAGTGTAAACTATGCTTCAAATGTATTATTTATTTTCACTTCTAAGTCTTAGGAATTAACTCTAATCCATGTATGGATGTCTGATCTTGATCCTTGTGTTTTGAAAGATTTAACTCACTTTATCCTCAGAAAGTGTTACTCAGACTGACTTACAAAGCAATCAGATAGCAAAGTAGAATTTGCGTCTATTTCTTTTAAATAAATGCCACCAATCTGGCCATCTCTAGCATCTTACTGCACTTCTCTTATTCTTCCAAATATAAAGGAATATTTCAATTATCAAATTTTACTTAATATAATGTAAATTTCCCACCACTATAATTATCATAAGCACATGCTGCATATGTCTAAAAAGAACACTTTAAGAAGTGTGCAAACTGGAGTTCTGCTGTCAGGATAACTTTATGCTCTACACTCAGTTTCTACTTCTGCAGTTAGGAACATGACAGCTGTTTATATCTGAGTGCCAAGAATGTGGAGTACATGTTGACTCAGTTGCTTGCTGCCTATCTAAATCCTGGCTTTGATTTTTTTTTTTTTCTAGCTGTCACCGTGGGCAAATTACTTAAATGCCATGTGCTTGCTTTTCACCTAATTGGAGATAATCAGTATACTTACCTCATAGGGTTGTTAGAAGGATTAAACAAAATAATAAAGAACAAGTAGGGAGTGCCTAGCTCATATCAAAAAGGCTAAATAAATGCTGGGTACTATCTGCCTTACTAAAGTGATGGTGCAAAGCCATATGGATTATGGTATGTGATTTTCTTTTAAATAGAATCTCTGGAATAGAATTCTATTTAAAAGGGATTCACCACATGGGCCATGATTATACAAGCCTTAGAAATTATTTTTTGAAGTCTTCACTTGGGAATAGTATCAGCATATTAATTTGGAGTTGGAGACATCTTCACATTTCTATAACATTTCTTCTAGCTTTTTTTTTGTTTTACACTTGGAATGACTGTGTCTGCTTCGCCCAGTCACTTATGTTCTCTTCTATTAATAGATTTTATCAAGTTGCGAGATAAAATGCCGAGTCAGCTATGGCAAACTCCACTTCTTAGTCCTGAGCCATGGTGGAAGCGGACGTGCTACTATTTTTTCTTCTTCTTCTTCTTTTATTTTTTTTAACAGACAAGGTTTTTCTCTGTCACCTAGGCTCACCTCAAACTCCTGGCCTCAAGCGAGCATACTGCCTCAGCTTCCCAAAGTGCTAGGATTAGAGGTGTGAGCTACCGTGCCTGGCTACCCTCCTCATTTTAAAGGTTCGTGTCACTCTTTGCAGTGGACTGGCTCTGGAACTATCCTAAAGAGAAATGCCATGCCAGGGAGATAGCAGGGTGTGTTCCATGTCCTCAAGGCCAGATAGAACAAAAAGGCACCAACGGTCGTGTTACTGCTTGTGGTGGCTCCCCTTAAAAACTCCAGGTAAAATATAGGAAATATTTTCTTTTTCAAACTTCAGAATTCGTTTCAAGAGGTTTGGATCTCTTTTTAGAAAATGTGGAATTTGAGTGTGTGCTTGAGAGAGAAATAAGAACAAATGCTGGTTTAAGTGTCTGGCATTTCCAGTGTTCCTGAAATGATTACTTATTCATGAAAATATCTTCTTAGTTAAGTCGTTAAAGCTAACAGCAGAGATTGTTCTGTTCCCTCCTCATGTGTCAGGGGTGCTGTCCTTAGGCAACTCTGGAGCTCACAGTAACATAGTAAAGGCCCAAAGTGGTAGAATCAAATTAAGCAGCAAAGTTGAACCAAATTAAGCACTGTTTATTAATTATTTATAGCTCACCATATTCTAGAAGGATTTATGGCAGCTAGAATTCCATCTCTAGGGTTGAGAAATACAATAATATGTTTATAATTCAGTTATATTTACTATATGTATTAAACAGATCTCCTGGAATAAAAGGAATATTCTGATATTACTTGGGGCAGCTAATAAGAGGAAAGTAACACCATGTGTGCATTTCTCTGCACATTCATTGCTCTATCCCAGGACAAATGCAAAAAGCTATAGTTAATTTGATCTAAACCCAGATTATAATAATTTTTAAAGTACTACTATGGGGAATAAAGATATATTTTAGTAAGAGAGCTAAAAGCTAAGTATTAAAATGCTATTTTTTAAGTGCTATTAAGGTTGATCTGTTTATAAATATGCTACTTCAGTGAACCTGGAATAATTTGGTTTCCAAAAAATCCTCCTTCGGAATTTTAAGGCACATACAAGGAAACTTAAAAAAAATCAATACTATAGGATGACTAAATTTCTACTTTCTGAATAATTTTATAAGTATTAAAACTTCCTAATCAGTAAAAACAATATTAGTGCTTCTCAAACATTGGTGGACACCAGAATCACCTGGAAGACTTGATAAAACACAGATTACTGAACCACAACCCCGGTGTTTCTGATCCTGTAGTAGGTCTGGGGTGAAGGCTTAAATTTTTATTTCTTTTTTTTTCTTTTTTTTATTATACTTTAAGTTTCAGGGTACATGTGCACAATGTGCAGGTTTGTTTCGTATGTATATATGTGCCATTTTTGTGTGCTGCACACATTAACTCATCATTTAACATTAGGTATATCTCCTAATGCTATCCCTGCCCCTCCCCCCACCCCACAACAGGCCCCAGTGTGTGATGTTCCCCTTCCTGTGTCCATGTGTTCTCATTGTTCAATTCCCACCTATGAGTGAGAACATGCAGTGTTTGGTTTTTTGTCCTTGTGATAGTTGGCTGAGAATGATGGTTTCCAGCTTCATCCATGTCCCTACAAAAGACATGAACTCATCATTTTTTATGGCTGCATAGTATTCCATGGTGTATATGTGCCACATTTTCTTAATCCAGTCTATCATTGTTGGACATTTGGCTTGGTTCCAAGTCTTTGCTATTGTGAATAGTGCCACAATAAACACACGTGTGCATGTGTCTTTATAGCAGCATGATTTATAATCCTTTGGGTATATACCCAGTAATGGGATTGCTAGGTCAAATGGTATTTCTACTTCTAGATCCCTGAGGAATCGCCACACTGACTTCCACAATGCTTGAACTAGTTTACAGTCCCACCAGCAGTGTAAGAGTGTTCCTATTTCTCCACATCCTCTCCAGCACCTGTTGTTTCCTGACTTTTTAATGATTGCCATTCTAACTGGTGTGAGATGGTATCTCATTGTGGTTTTGATTTGCATTTCTCTGATGGCCAGTGATGATGAGCATTTTTTCATGTGTCTTTTGGCTGCATAAATGTCTTCTTTTCAGAAGTGTCTGTTCATATCCTTCGCCCACTGGTTGATGGGGTTGTTTTTTTCTAGTAAATTTGTTTGAGTTCATTGTAGATTCTGGATATTAGACCTTTGTCAGATGAGTAGATTGCAAAAATTTTCTCCCATTCTGTAGGTTGCCTGTTCACTCTGATGGTAGTTTCTTTTGCTGTGCAGAAGCTCTTTAGTTTAATTAGATCCCATTTGTCAATTTTGGCTTTTGTTGCCATTGCTTTTGGTGTTTTAGCCATGAAGTCCTTGTCCATGCCTATGTCCTGAATGATATTGCCTAGGTTTTCTTCTAGGGTTTTTATGGTTTTAGGTCTAACATGTAAGTCTTTAATCCATCTTGAATTAATTTTTGTATGAGGTGTAAGGAAGGGATCCAGTTTCAGCTTTCTACATGTGGCTAGCCAGTTTTCCCAGCACCATTTATTAAATAGGGAATCCTTTCCGCATTTCTTGTTTTTGTCAGGTTTTTCAAAGATCAGATGGTTGTAGATATGTGGCATTATTTCTGAGGGCTCTGTTCTGTTCCATTGGTCTATATCTCTGTTTTGGTACCAGTACCATGCTGTTTTGGTTACTGTAGGCTTGTAGTATAGTTTGAATTCAGGTAGCGTGATGACTCCAGCTTTGTTCTTTTGGCTTACGATTGACTTGGCAATGTGGGCTCTTTTTTGGTTCCATATGAATTTTAAAGTAGTTTTTTTCCAATTCTGTGAAGAAAGTCATTGGTAGCTTGATGGGGATGGCATTGAATCTATAAATTACCTCAGGGAGAACTACAAACCACTGCTCAATGAAATAAAAGAGGATACAAACAAATGGAAGAACATTCCATGCTCATGGGTAGGAAGAATCAATATCGTGAAAATGGCCATACTGCCTAAAATTTTTATTTCTTACAAGTTTCCAAGTGATGCTAATATGGCTGGGTTGGGGACCGCATTTGAGGACCACTGCTTTATATATGGTCAGAGACAGCGAAGGTTAATTAATGTTATCACCTGGAAATCTTGCTGCTCCAGTGGAGTGACTAAACACTTCCATAAACACAGCTACTGACAGAAACACAACAAAAGTTCACCAACAATTTAAGCAGCTAGAGCAAAATTTAGATTAAAATGTCAGAAGAAAATACTACAAATACAGGGGAAATGCCTATGAAATATATAATTGAATTATTTAAATGTCTTAAATGTTAGAACATTATTTTATTTTCAGAAGCTTTGCTTCCTATTAGGAATAGATCCTTAAAATTCCTTTCATATTAAATAAAAACAGAGGACTTTCATATGAAGTAAAAAACAAAAAAAGAGGCTGAGTTCATTTTTTATGTGTTTGTAATACTCTGTAATATTTAGAAAGTTCTTACAAGACCAGTATATTTATTAACCAGCTAAATTTTATATTGTACAATTCTATAAGTAATTCAGAAAGAATAAATTAACTTTTAACAATAATAAAATCCTACATATTATTTCAACATTAGATAAACATTAACAAGTTAATTATCTCCTTCAGCAAATATTGATGTAGTTGGGTCATTACATTGACTGCTAAGAGAAAGCTTGGTTTCATAAATCTGACAAAAGTTAAAGCTTAGTATGTTTTATTTTTGCAAATAATTTGTTTGTAGACAATTGGTGCTTCATATTTGATGAATAAATGAAATTAGGTTATAATAAAGCAGAGCTGTCAATATTTTCCCCACAATATTGCGTTCAGAAAATCTGTAAATGTACATAAAATTTCGGAAATGCAAATGACTTGTTTCCCTGCCTCTCTTGAAATATGCTGACCTTGGCTAAGACAACAAATACCATTAAAAAGTACAAGGCATGTGAGATAATTGTATATATTTTTCCAAGAACAAACCAATCAGATTTGTTTTCTCTCCCCATTTTGCTTATCATTACAGCCTCACAGTCTACCTAAACACCTCTGGAGGGAGCTCTGTACCTTTTAGGACATTATTGTTTGAAGACAATCTGTAACTTGGCTACAGTCTTGAGTAGCAAGATGCTACAACCTTGAAAAGGTCAAAGATGCTGTTCCTCTGGTTTGCTTATAGATAGGACAACTTGTTTACAGCAGTTAAAAAATCCAAAATAAGCTAATCATAAGGTAGTAATTTCCACTGTTGTGCCTTAAGGTTCATAGTTAAGCATGTATAAAGCTTTGATGACAATTGCAAAGAAGCTGTGTTTGTGAAAGTTTCCTGAAGTGCCAGGAGAGCTGCACATAACAGGCAGTGCAGTAAAGTAGGAGTGTGGAATTGGAAGATGGACTTCCTCAGGATGAAACCTAACTGCCACTTCCTGGTGTTGTGAACTTGGGCAAGTTCTGAGTTCTTCATCTCTAAAATACAGATTCAGGAAATAATCGTACCTTTCTCATACAGGTGCTGGGAGAATCAAAAAGATTAATATATGTAAAATGCTTAGGTAAGTACCTGGCTATTTGGTATTATACATATCGTATATACATGTATAATATTACTTATTCATGTATTTTATTATATAAATGTATATAAAATATTTAATATATATTTACTCTCATAAAATATATTATCATATATTTATTATAACTTATAATAAATAGTATGAGTTATAGCAATTATCATCACTTTTTATTTCCTTCATTTTTATGATCATTCTGTGGTTCTCTTTATTTCCTATCCTATCTTATATCCAGTTTCAATGCTGCCCAATTAATACTGACTCCATTACTCTTATCCCTAAAACCTTAATTCTAAAGTTAGACATTACCTAAATATAAACTGTTATAATATTATTAAACATTGTAATACCAGTTTAAATCATTCATTCATTCAGTGCTTTACTGAAACACAGATAAAAAGTCTCATTTTATCATTTTATCTTCTTTTTGACCAGTAGATTTGGACTTTAATACTAATTTACTACACCATTCACTCTGATATAGAGTGCAACACAGAATAATGAAAGTTTAAGTTTCATATACTTGGTGGAAGTTAAATGTTTATATAAAATGAATACCAAATGGAAATAAAATGTTTCTCCATTTTGTGCATTCACAGTGATCCCAACATCTTGCATCTTCTTTTATAATAAATACATTTCATAGGCTAATTTTCAGACCTTGAAGCCTTGGAGACCACTGAAATTAATAAATTTGTTGTAGCTCCAAAAGCTTCTTAGCTGATCATTACATTGGCTGGCTGCAATGGGGAAAGGGCCATTGCTGATACTTGTGTATTTACCAATCTTGTTTAATCACAATGAAAGAAGATGAAAGTGTCATGGAAAGTGGATTTTGTGTAATGCCATCAACTGAAGTGATTTCCATAAGCCTTTACAGGTGTTCACAGGAATCAGACATTAGAAAAATCCCTCCTAATCCAAGATTTGGAATATACTTCTTGTATTCAACTGGTACTTGTTGTGAAGTAAATTATTGGCCCTAATTACCTACCTACATCCATGCTCATTGCCACGTAACTGCAAGTTCTCCCACTCAAGGTGAAGTCTACTACCCTGTCACTTTTCTTTGGGCTTGACCATTTGATGTACTTTGACAATGCATGTGGATGGAAGTGCTAATGTGACATTTCTCAGCCTAGCCTTTCGTCTTGCTCAACTGCCACTGCCATGAAAGGAGCTTCCACTGAGAAGCCACTTCCCCTCAAGTCTGGTTCTCAGAATATGCACATGTGGAAGAGAAGAAAGCCTGACTTTTAGCAAGAAACCTACTCCTGTGGTATGTGCAATCTGAGCAGAGCTTTTCATTAAAGTCCAGTCCAAATCAGCTGATCCTTGAGTGACCTGCATATATCTGAGAAATATTATTGTTGTATGCCACTGATATTTTATGGTTATCTGTTACATAACAAAAGCTGACTGACATACATGTAGTTTCAGGATTATCAAAAAGGCATTATCTTTTCAAAAATGCTAGAAATAATTCCAAAGATAATTGTGCCAGATGACATAATTGTGTATACATTGTAGATGGAATTAGCAAGATTACTTTTAATGCCAATGACATTTAGGAATGCTAATTAACTTATGAGAATGCTAATTAACTTATGAAACACTATCACATATCATTAATAAAGGAAATTTATATTTTGTGTTCCCTAAATGGCACTATAGGAAACGTAACATATGTTCATTAAGTTTGTGGTTATGATTTTAATCATTGAAATGAAGTCAATGAAATTGTATAACCGAAAAATTCAACCAAATAACTATAAATTTCATTTTTAGATGGATATTAGAATTTATAAAGTATCTCTAGTGACTTAACTGTATACTATTTAACAATTACAAGACTATTATAACATATTGAATTAACAGAATTGAGACAAGTATTTGTTGAAAAACAAAGAACATTTTAAACAACTAATAGTATTTTCAAAAGAGCTCGACAAATGTATTAGCCATATGAAATTGAAATAAAAAGCAATTAAGTTTCCAAATGTTAAAAAAGTTCTACTTCTATATGATTCTCGTCTAAGATGAAAGCAATGATATAAGTTCAACTGTGTAAGAAAAAAAGTTTTAAAAATTGCATTTATGACCACTTATATTCCAACACTTTGTGTTGATAATGCAACTAAACTTTAAAAATCTCTTTGATTACCATTTAGCATCAATTACATGGAAATCTTTTACAACTTCAATATCATCTTTTAAGAGACAGACAGACAATTAATGGTCCATTTGACAGAATAATAGAGCTAAACTATTTTGAGTGAAATAAGATACAGTTACATGGGAATAAGGATGGCATTACCAACTGAAACTGGCTGATTTTAGTATAGAAATATGACTCATAAAATTTCATACAATTTAAGACTAACCATTAAGTTGAATTGACAATTATATTTAGAGATCAATTCTAAAATGCTAATTAAAATACTGTTGAAAATCTTTTCAGTATGAGATTTTTCATATATTCTACTTTATTATGCTTCAAACGTGGTAAATTGCTAAGGAATGGAGTTATTTTTAAGAGTTTCTATCTGTGCTGAGTTCAAAAGAATGCCCACTCTCCATAAATAAAAAGTAAACAAAGGAAATGCATCAGAAAGTTGGAAAATAGTTTCATCATGCTTCTGAAGAAATTTCTTGATTTCTTGGTCATCATGACCTATACTTGAAGTGTTGCCGCCTTCGGTTTCCTTTTGAAGAAGCTGCTCCAGAACCCAGAACAGGTAGAAAATGTTTTCATAGCGTGACACATCATAACTGGCTTGCTCCTACAAATAAACAACAAACTCCTTTAAAAAATTGACTATAAATTACCTAAGAAAAATGTCATATAAAGATATCAGAGTGAGTTTCAGGCAAAAGAAATATATTTGATATATTTAACACCTTCTGTCATCCTGTCACTGGTGAACAAGGGGGAAATAAAAAACATTTCCTTTTTTCAAAGACTTTATAATCATGGTGAATGACTTTTCTTTCTTGCTGGTTCACGAAGCTCCAAATCCTTTCCCTGCATTCTTGCAGAGAATACTCACATGAATCTGAGAATACTTGGCAAGGAGTCTTAACAATGACTTGGCAAGGGTCATACCAGTGTTAAATTCAACCTTTAGCCAAAACTTTTGAATCCATGGTACCTATTTTGATATAAAACAATCCTAGAGTAGGTAGAGTCATCATCTGTAGGGGAACAGATGTGATATCATACTGAATCTTCTTGATACAACTCAGGGAGGGGTAGCATTGAATCATATACATAGTCATGAGAAGAAATGTAGATGCATCTTGTAGAACTTTTAATTTGGACTAGATGGTTGAATGTGAGATAGATAGTCACAGAAAGGCCTAAAAACTAGACAATAGCAAGCATAAGATGAGAGAATGGCAGAATCAGTATAAAAATGAAAACTGGCTTTATCATTAGCTAATTAATTAAGAAATGTGTCAGAAGCCCAATGAGGTGAGCAGATAGCTTATCACTATTCTACAGTCAAGGAAATGGATCCCCTGAAAAGCAGACTAATTAGAACTCAAATCTGCAGAACTTTTTTTATTTTCCTGATACATTTTTGTTGTTCAAGTTCATTAAGAAAGTATTAACATTGGGAAAAAAAGAAAACTCCTTTGGAAACATTTATGAAATATATTCACTGTATTAATACAAAAATGAAAGAACATTCTTTTAGAGTTGAGACAAATATATTCTTCAACAAGGTGACCCAATAAGCAGAGTAAGATATATACAGGCATACCTCATTTTAGTGTGCTTTACATTATTGTACCTCCCAGATATTGCAATTTTTTCAAATTGAAGGTTTGTGGCAACCCTGCATCAAACTAGTCTATCATCAGAGTCATTTTTCCAACATGTGCTCACTTTGCATCTGTGTCACACACTGGTAATTATCACAATATTTAAAATTTTTCATTGTTACTTTATCTGTTACAGTGATCTGCAATCAGTAATCCATGATGTTACTACTTTAATTGTTTTGAGATACCACAAACCATGCCCATATCAGATGGTAAACTTAACTGATAAGTGTGTGTGTTCTGACTACTTCACCAACTGGCCATTACCCATCTCCCTTACTCTCCTTAGGCCTCCTTATTCTCTGAGACAAAACAATATTGAAATCAGGCCAATTAATAACCCTACAAATGGCCTCTAAGTGGTCAAGTGAAAGAAAGAGTTGCCTATCTCCAATTTTAAATCAAAATCTAGAAATCACTAAGCATAGTGAAGAAAGCATGTCAAAAGCTGAGACAGGCCAAAAGCTAGGACTTGTGCCAAAGTTAACCAAGTTGTAAATTCAAAGAAAGAGTTCTTGAAGGAAATTAAAAGTAAAGTGCTCTTCCACTGAACACACAAATAATAAGAAGGGGAAACAAACAGCCCGATTGGTAACATGGAAAAAAATTGTAGTGGCCTGAATACAAGATCAAACCAATCACAATATTCACTTAAGCCAATACCTGAACCAGAGAAAAGGCCTAACTCTTCAATTTTATGAAGGCTGAGCAAAGTGAGGAAGCTACAGAAGAAAACTATGAAGATAGCAGAGGCTGGTTCAGGAGGCTTAGGGAAGAAGCCACCTTTATAACAAAATTACAAGATGAAGCAACAAACGCTGATATAGAAGCTGCAGAACGTTATCAAGAAGTTATAGGTAAGATAATAAATGAAGGTGGCTACACTAAATAACAGTTGTTCAATGTGGATGAAAAAGCCTTCTATCGAAAGAAGATGCCATCTAGGAATTTTGTAGCTACAGAGGAGTAATAAATGCTGAGCTTCAAAGGATTGGCTGACTTTACTGTTAAAGATTAATGCAGTTGGTGGCTTGAAGTTGAAGCCAGTGCACATTTACCATTTCAACAATTCTGGAACCCTTAAGTATTATGCTAAATCTACTCTAGCCGCAATCTATCAATAAAACAACAAGCCTGGATGAAAGCATTGTTTACTGAATATTTTAAGCCTACTGTTGAGACTTACTGCTCAGAAGAAAAGATTCCTTTCAAAAGATTACTGCTCATTGACAACACACCTGATCATCCAAAAGCTCTGATGGATGCATAAAGAGATTAATGTTTTAATGTCTACAAACACATCTATTTTGCAGCCCATGGCTCAAGAAGTAATTTTTGTTTATAAGTCTTATTTAAGAAACTTATTTTATAAGGCTATAGCTAACACGGATATTGATTCCTCTGATGAATATGGGCAAAGTAAATTGGAAACCTTCTGGAAGGGATTCACCATTCTAGATGTCATTAAGAAAATGTGTAATTCATGAAAAATACAAAATATCAATACTAACAGGAGTTTGGAAGAATTATTGAATGACTTTGATGGCTTCAAGACTTCAGTGGAGGAGGTCACTGCAGATGCGGTGAAAATAGCAAGTGAATAGAATTAGAGGTGGAGCCTGAAAATGTGACTGAATTGCTGCAATCTCATAATAAAACTTAAATGGATACATACTGGTTTCTAATGGATAAGCAAAGAAAGTGGGTTCTTGATATGGAATCTTCTTTTGGTTAAGATGCTATAAACATTGTTGACAACAAAGATTTAGAATACTATGTAAAAAGGAAATAAGAAACAATACTAATTCTTCTTAGAGCTGAGGAAATCATAAGAAGACCACACAATGCATGCTCCCAGAATCTGATCAACATCAACCAAACTAACCAACACCGTGTGCCTAATACAACCAAAATAATGGAATTATCTTTAGGAAAAAGTCATCTACTAAAAAAACAAATTTCAAAAATGGGAAAAGCAACTCATATACCAGATGTTCAGATATCAAAGTAAGGACACAAGAAACATGATAAAAGGAAAGATTATGCCTCTAAACACAGTAATTCTCCAGCAACAAATTATTATGGAAAATAAATTTATGAAATCCTGGAAAAAGAATTCAAAATATCAATTTTAAAAAAGCTCAGTGAGATAGAACACAGGTAGACAATACAAAGAAATCAGAAAAAGTAATTCATGATATGAATAAGAAATGTATCAATGAGATAGATATCATTAAAAAGAACTTAAATTTTAGAACCGAATAATTCATTGAATAAAACATAAAATATATTTGAAAGCTTCAATCAACTATATCCAGCAGAATTAAAAAATCCAGAACTTGAAAATAGGTTTTTTGAAACAACCCAGTCAGACAAAAATAAAGATGACAGAAAGAAAAAGAATGAATAAAGAATATGTGACATATGGCACATGATAAAGGAAACAAATATTTGAATTTCCGGTGACCCCCAAACGCAAAGAGAGAACAAAAGGGAGAGAAGAGCAATTTAACAAAATAATAGCCGAAAACTTCTCAAGTCTAAAAAGATATTTAGACAGCCAAACACAGGAAGCTCAGAGATCCCCAAAGAGACAGAATTCAAAAAGATCTTCCCTACGGTACATTACATTGCAGTAAAAAGGAACAAAGAAGGTCATTATATAATTATAAAGGGACCAATTAGAAAGAAGATATAACAATTGTAAACACATATGCACCCAACACTAGATCACCCAGATATATGTAGTAATACTTATATCCGATAAAACTGTCAAAAGTCAAAGGCAAAGAGAGCAATAGCAAGAGAAAAGCCCATGGTCACTTTTAATGAACACTCATCATATGAACAGTGGATTTCTTAGCAGAAACCTTACAGAACAGGAGAGAAGAGGATGATTTATTCAAAGTCTAAAAAAAGAGGAAAAAAATCTGCCAGTCAAGAATAACGTACCCAATAAAGGAAGTCTTCATAAAGAGAAATTAAGTATTTCCCAGACAAGCAAAATCTGATGAGATTCATCACCATTAGACGGGCCCTACAAGAAATGCTGAAAGGAGTCCTACAACCAGAAGTGAAATGATGATATCTACCATTATGAAAATACACAAAAGTTTATTATGAACTAGTAGAGCAAACAAATAAGGAAGACAAAGGACTTAAATGTTACCAATATAGAAAACTGCCAAATCACAATAAAAAGCAAATAGATAAAAGGAAAGGAAAAAAAGACACATAAACAGCCAGAAACCAATTAGTAAAATGGCAGGAATAAGCCATCACATATTAATAACAACCTTGAATATAAACAGATTAAACTTTCCACTCAAATGATATAGATTGGCTGAATGGATTTAAAAACATAACCTAACTATATGCTGCTCACAAGAAACTCATCTCACCTGTAAAGACACATATAGACTGAAAATAAAGGTATAGAAAAAATATTCAATGCAAATAGAAGTAAAAAGTAGCAGGAGAAGCGATACTTAGATAAAATAGACTTTAAGTCAAAAAAAGTGAAAAGAAGTCAATCTATATGATAAAAGTGCAATACACCAAGAAGATAGGACAATTTTAAGCATATACGTACCCAACACCATTGTCTACAGATATACAAAGCAAATATTATTAGATCTAAGGGGAGAGATAGGTTACAATACTCTAATAGTTGGGAACTTCAACAACCCACTCTAAGCATTAGACGGGTTATCTAGACAGAAAATCAACAAAGAAACATTGGATTGAAACTGAACATTAGACCAAATGGACCTAACAGACACTTACAGAACATTTCTTCCATGAATATAGGTTATTCTTATCAGCACATGAAATATTCCCCAGCATTGACCATGTTAGAACACAAAAGTCTTAAAAAATCTAAAAAAAAATAGTATTAAGTATCTTCTGTGACCACAGTGGAATAAAATACAAAATCAGTAAAAAGAGGAACTTTAGAAACTGTACAAATATATTCAAATTAAATAATATGTGTCTGAATGAGCATTAGGTCAAGAAAATATTAAGGAGAAAATTAAAAAATGTCTTGAAACAAATCAATACACAACATATCAAAACATATGGGATATAGCAAAAGCAGTGCTGAAAGGAAAGTTTATAGTAATAAAAGTCTACATAAAAAGGTAGAAAGATTTCAAACAATCTAATGATATAGCTCAATAAACTAGGAAAACAAGAACAAACCAAATTCACCCTTAACAGAAAAAAAAACACTAATAAAGATCAAGCAGAACTGATGAAACAGAAACTCATACAAACAATATAAAACATCAACAAAAGTTTTTTTTTTTTTTTTTTCTTGAGACAGTTTCACTCTGTTGGCCAGGCTGGAGTGCAGTGGCATGATCTTGGCTCACTGCAAGCTCCACCTCCCGGATTCACGCCATTCTCCTGCCTCAGCCTCTGGAGTAGCTGGGACTACAGGTGCCCGCCACCATGCTCAGCTAATTTTTTTGTATTTTTAGTAAAGACAGGGTTTCACTGTGTTAGCCAGGATGGTCTCGATCTTCTGACCTCGTGATCCACCTGCCTTGCCTCCCAAAATGCTAGGATTACAGGAGTGAGCCACCGTGCGTGGCATCAACGAAAGTTTTTCTGAAAAAAAAAACTAAACAAAATCGATAATCTGTTATCTAGACTAACCAAGGAAAAAAAGGTAGAATATCCAAATAAATACAATCAGAAATGAAAAGGGAGACATTGCAACAGATACCATGGAAATACAAAAGATCATCACAGACAATTATGAACAACTATACATTAACAAAATGGATAATCTCGAGGAGATAAATAAATTCCTGAACACAAACAACTTGCCAAAAATGATTCAGGAAGAAATAGAAAACTTTAACAGATCAACCACAAGTAATGAAATTGTATCAGTAATAAAAACATCTAACAACACACAAAAAAAGTTCAGAACTGGATGGCTTCACTGTTGAACTCTACCAAACTTATAAAGAATAACACAAATTATCCTCAAACTATTCCAAACAACTGAAGAGGAGTGAATTCTCCCTAATTCGTTCTAAGAGACCAGTATTACCCTGCTACCAAATTCAGCAAAGAAGTAGCAAATAAATAAAACTACAGGTCAATAAACCTAATGAACAGAGTTGCAAAAATAATAAATAATATGCTAGAAAACCAAATACACAGCACATCAAAAGGAAAATACACCATGATCAAGTAGAATTCATCCCAGAAATGCAAGTATAGTTCAATACATTACACCAATGGAATAAAAGACAAAACCCATGTGATCATCTCAATAGATGCAGATAAAACATTTGACTACATTCAACACCTTTTCATAATGGGAAAGTTCAATAAACTAGTCATAGAAGGAACATACTTCAACATAATAAAGGCCATATATGATACTCCCACAGCTGCTAACATCGGACTGAATGGAGAAATTCTGAAAGCTTTTCCTCTTGGTACTGGAACAAGACAAAGATGCCTAGTTTAACTATAATATTTTTATTCCACATAGTACTAGAAGTCCTAATCAGAGCAATTAGGCAAGAGAAATAAATAAAATGCATCCAAATTGGAAAAGAGGAAGTCAAACTGTTCCTTTAGGCAAATGATATCTTTTATCTAGAAAAACCTAATGCCCACCAAAAACTCTTAGATCTAATAAACTCAGTAAAGTTGGAGAAAACTGAAACAACATACAAATCCCTATAGAATTTCTAGACACTAATAACCAACTTATTGAGAAAGATATCAAGATGGTAATCCCATTTAAAATACTACAAAAATTACCCAGAAATACATGTAACCACAGTGGTTAAAGACCTTTACAAGGACAACTACAGACTACTGATAACAAAAATGGAAGAGAACACAGATAAATGGACAGGCATCTCACACTCATGGATAGGAATAATTAACATTGAAAATGATCATATTACTCTAATCTACAGATTCAATACAATCCTTTTTAAAATACCAATATCATTTTTCATATAAATAGTAACAATCCTAAAATTCACATGGAAATAAAAGGGAGCCCAAATATCCAAAGCAATCTTGAGGAAAAAGAGCAAAGCTAGAGGGACCACACTACCTGACTTCAAAATATATTACAATGATTAAGTAATCAAAACAACATAGTATTGGTATAAAAGCAAACATAGACTAATTGAACAGAATAACAAATGCAGAAATAATTCCATATATTTACAGCCAAGTGATGTTCAACAATGATATCAAGAACATCCACTGGGAAAAGGACACCCACATTAGTAAATGATGTTAAATAAGTTGTATATCCATATGTGGAAGAATGAAAATGGACCCCACTACCTCTCCATATACAAAATTCAACTCAAGATCAATTAAAGACTTAAATATAAGCCATGAAACTATGAAACAACTAGAAGAAAGCAGAGAAAACACTTCAGGACATTTGTCTAGGCAAAGATTTTAAGGCAAAGACCTCAAAAACACAGGCAACAACACCAAAAAGATAATTGCACTCACATAATAAATGTATTATATACATAATATATACATTATATATAGCATGGAATACTATTGCAGCTATAAAAAGAGAACAAAATCATGTCTTTTGCAGCAGTTCAAATGCAGCTAGAGGCCATTACCTACGCAAATTAATTAATGCAGGAACAGAAAACCAAATACCACACATTTTCACACATAAGTGGAAGCTAAACATTGAGTACACATGAACAGCAAGATGGGAACGATAAACACCAGGGACTGCTATAGCAGGTAGGGTCAGAAGGAGGGGGTAATAACTGAACAACTACCTATTGGGTACTGTGCTCACTACCTCAGTGAAAAGATCATTTGTATACCAAACTGCAGTGACACAGAAATTATCCATGTAATAAACTTGCACGTGTACCCCGTGAAGCTAAAGTAAAAGTTAGAAAACAAAAAACAAAAAAATAGTTGAATTGGACTATATTGAACTAAGAAGCTTCTGCATAGCAAAGGAAACGATGAAGAGGGCAGAGGTAACTTACAGAATGAGAGAATATATTTGCAAACTACTTATCTAAATAAATGGAATAATATCCAGAGTATGCAAGAAACTCAAGCAATGCAACAATAAAAAATAAGTAATCCAAGTAATAAGTAGGCAAAGGACATGAACCAACATTCCTTAGGAGACATACAAATGGGTAACAGTTATACAAAAAAATGCTCAACATAATCATCAGGGAAATGCAAATAAAAACTACAATGTGATCCGTCTCATTCCAGTTAGAATGGCTATTATTAAGAAGACAAAAAAAAAAAAAAACAAAAAAAACAGAAGCTGGTGAGAATGTGGATAAAATGGAATGTTTATGTACTGTTAGTAGGAATACAAATTACTGTAGCCATGGAAAGCAGTATGGTGATTTCTCAAAAAAACAAAAAATAGAATTACAATATAATCCAGCAATCCCACTACTATTTGTCCAAAGGAAATTAAATCAGTATTTCAAAAGGATACCTGCATCACCATGTTTACTGGAACCCTATTCACAATAGCCAAGATCCAATTCTGTGAAGAAAGTCATTGGTAGCTTGATGGGGATGGCATTGAATCTATAAATTGGACAGTATGGCCATTTTCACGATATTGATTCTTCCTACCCATGAGCATGGAACGTTCTTCCACTTGTTTGTATCCTCTTTTATTTCATTGAGCAGTTGTTTGTAGTTCTCCTTGAAGAGGTCCTTCATGTCCCTTGTAAGTTGGATTCCTAGGTATTTTATTCTCTTTGAAGCAATTGTGAATGGGAGTTCACTCATGATTTGGCTCTCTGTCTGTTATTGGTGTATAAGAATGCTTGTGATTTATGCACACTGATTTTGTATCCTGAGACTTTGCTGAAGTTGCCTATCAGCTTAAGGAGATTTTGGGCTGAGACAATGGGGTTTTCTACATATACAATCATGTCATCTGCAAACAGGGACAACTTGACTTCCTCTTTTCCTAATTGAATACCCTTTATTTCCTTCTCTTGCCTGATTGCGCTTGCCAGAACTTCCAACACTATGTTGAATAGGAGTGGTGACAGAGGGCGTCCCTATCTTGTGCCAGTTTTCAAAGGGAATGCTTCTAGTTTTTGCCCATTCAGTATGATACTGGTTGTGGGTTTGTCATAGATAGCTCTTATTATTTTGAGATACGTCCCATCAATACCTAATTTATTGAGAGTTTTTAGCATGAATTTTGTCAAAGGCCTTTTCTGCATCTATTGAGATTATCATGTGGTTTTTGTCATTGGTTCTGTTTATATGCTGGATTACGTTTGTTGATTTGCATATGTTAAACCAGCCTTGCATGACAGGGATGAAGCCAACTTGATCATGGTGGATAAGCTTTTTGATGTGCTGCTGGATTCAGCTTGCCAGTATTTTATTGAGGATTTTTGCATTGATGTTCATCAGGGATATGTCTAAAATTGTCTTTTTTTGTTGTGTCTCTGCCAGGCTTTGGTATCAGGATGATGCTGGCCTCATGAAATGAGTTAGGGAGGATTCCCTCTTTTTCTATTGATTGGAATAGTTTCAGAAAGAATGGTACCAGTTCCTCCTTGTGCCTCTGGTAGAATTTGGCTGTGAATCCATCTGGTCCTGGACTTTTGTCGGTTGGTAAGCTATTAATTATTGCCTCAATTTCAGAGCCTGTTACTTGTCTATTCAGAGATTCAACTTCTTCCTGGTTTAGTCTTGGGAGGGTGTATGTGTCAAGGAATTTATCCATTTCTTCTAGATTTTCTAGTTTATTTGCATGGAGGTGTTTATAGTATTCTCTGATGGTAGTTTGTATTTCTGTGGGAACAGTGGTGATATCCCCTTTATCATTTTTTATTGCGTCTATTTACTTCTTCTCTCTTTTCTTCTTTATTAGTCTTGCTAGTGGTCTATCAATTTTGTTGATCTTTGCAAAAAACCAGCTCCTGGATTCACTGATTTTTTGAAGGATGTTTTGTGTCTCTATCCATGTAGTTGAGCGGTTTTGAGTGAGTTTCTTAATCCTGAGTTCTAGTTTGATTGCATTGTGGTCTGAGAGACAGTTTGTTATAATTTCTGTTCTTTTACATTTGCTGAGGAGTGCTTTACTTCCAACTATGTGGTCAATTTTGAAATAGGTGTGGTGTGGTGCTGAAAAGAATGTATATGCTGTTGATTTGGGGTGGAGAGTTCTGTAGATGTCTATTAGGTCTGCTTGGTGCAGAGCTGAGTTCAGTTCTGGATATCCTTGTTAACTTTCTGTCTCGTTGTTCTGTCTAATGTTGACAGTGGGGTGTTAAAGTCTCCCATTATTATTGTGTGGGAGTCTAAGTCTCTCTCTTTGTAGATCTCTAAGGACTTGCTTTATGAATCTGGGTGCTCCTGTATTGCGTGCATATATATTTAGGACAGTTAGCTCTTCTTGTTGAATTGATCCCTTTCCCATTATGTAATGGCCTTCTTTGTCTCTTTTGATCTTTGTTGGTTTAAAGTCTGTTTTATCAGAGACTAAGATTGCAACCCCTGCCTTTTTTTCTTTTCCATTTGCTACTTTAAAGTTCATATGGAACCAAAAAAGAGCCCACATTGCCAAGTCAATCCTAAGCCAAAAGAACAAAGCTGCAGGCATCACGCTACCTGACTTCAAACTATACTACAAGCCTACGGTAACCAAAACAGCATGATACTGGTACCAAAACAGAGATATAGACCAATGGAACAGAACAGAGCCCTCAGAAATAATGCCATATATCTACAGCCATCTGATCTTTGAAAAACCTGACAAAAACAAGAAATGGGGAAAGGATTCCCTATTTAATAAATGGTGCTGGGAAAACTGGCTAGCCACATGTAGAAAGCTGAAACTGGATCCCTTCCTTACACCTTATACAAAAATTAATTTAAGATGGATTAAAGACTTACATGTTAGACCTAAAACCATAAAACCCTAGAAGAAAACCTAGGCAATATCATTCAGGACATAGGCATGGGCAAGGACTTCATGGCTAAAACACCAAAAGTAATGGCAATAAAAGCCAAAACTGACAAACGGGATCTAATTAATCTAAAGAGCTTCTGCAGAGCAAAAGAAACTACCATCAGAGTGAACAGGAAACCTACAGAATGGGAGAAAATTTTTGCAATCTACTCATCTGACAAAGGGCTAATATCCAGAATCTACAATGAACTCAAACAAATTTACTAGAAAAAAACAACCCCATCAACAAGTGGGCGAAGGATATGAACAGACACTTCTCAAAAGAAGACATTTATGCAGCCAAAAGACACATGAAAAAATGCTCATCATCACTGGCCATCAGAGAAATGCAAATCAAAACCACAATGAGATACCATCTCACACCAATTAGAATGGCAATCATTAAAGAGTCAGGAAGCAACAGGTGCTGGAGAGGATGTGGATAAATAGGAACACTTTTACACTGTTGGAGGGACTGTAAACTAGTTCAACCATTGTGGAAGTCAGTGTGGTGATTTCTCAGGGATCTAGAACTAGAAATACCATTTGACCCAGCCATCCCATTACTGGGTATATACCCAAAGGATTATAAAACATGCTGCTATAAGGACACATGCACACGTATGTTTATTGTGGCACTATTCACAATAGCAAAGACTTGGAACCAATCCAAATGTCCAACAATGATAGACTGGATTAAGAAAATGTGGCACACATACATCATGGAATACTATGCAGCTGTAAAAAATGATGAGTTCATGTTCTTTGTAGGGACATGGATGAAGCTGGAAACCATCAATCTCAGCAAACTATTGCAAGGACAAAAAACCAAACACCGCATGTTCTCACTCATAGGTGGGAAATGAACAATGAGAACACATGGACACAGGAAGGGGAACATCACACACCAGGTCCTGTTGTGGAGTGCGGGCAGGGGGAAGGGATAGCATTTGGAGATATACCTAATGTTAAATGAAGAGTTAATGGGTACAGAATGGCACATGTATTCATATGTAACATGGCACATGTATTCATATGTAACAAACCTGCACGTTGTGCACATGTACCCTAAAACTTAAAGTATAATAAAAAAAAGTAAAAAGAAATTGGCTAGTGATTCAACATTGTCCCATGTTTTATTTTGCCTGAGTGAAAAAAATCTCGCTATTTCAAAATAGTTTTCAGTTTAACCATACCTTAAAAAAAAAAACAATAGCCAAGATCTAGAATCTATCTAAGCATCTATCAACATAAGAATGTATAAATGTCTCAGACGGTGTAGTGCACACTCATACAGAGCTATTTAAGATGTTTCTCTTTGAAGCCATGGTGTCTTCAGCATGCCCATGCTCTGGGTGTAAGCATAGCAGCCATAGAGAGCTATATCCACAATGAACTCTAAGCCTGCCTGTCCTCTCTTTCTTGGCTTCCCAGGTGTTTCATAATCACCCATGCCTTGCATACAGTTACCAATGTGGCAATGGGATGCACCTGTGCCCTGAGCCCAGTGCCATTACTGCCCCAGACTCCAGAGTCAGTATTCCCTCCCTGCAAGCCTGTATTTTAGGCCTCAGCCCTATGCTTGACCAACTCATCAGACTCCAGTGCCACCATGGATATAAAAGGGCTAGCAAACTTAACCCAATGCCAAAATGGATTTATTCAATTACAACTTCTCCAGCAGGAAAATAAAAGACTGAAAGGACCCTAGTAGTGATTGTTATTAAAGGTCCCAGCAATTCTCATCACAACTGCAGATATCCACACTGTTTGCTGCTAAGGATGCCTGCAATCTTCATCAACCTTGACATCAGCTGATAGAATTATACAGAGATTATGCAACTTCACCCTTGGTGCTGCAACCTCTGAACTCCAACCAGCAAGCACCGCTGTACACACCCACCCCATAAGGCATGATCTTTCAACACCAAAACTAGTATGCAGAGTCTGAATAAATGACTTCTCCACCAAATGTGCAGACATCAGCATAAAGCAACAAGAAACATTAAAAAGCAAAGAGGCATATCACCACAAAGACCACGATAATTTAGTAGTTGCCCCAAAGAAATGGAGATGTGCAAACTTTCTGAGAAATAATTAAAAATAATTATTTTAAGGAAGCTCAGCAGAGTATAAGAAAATACACAGAATTAGTTTATTGAAATCAGGATAACAATTAAAAAATGATAAATTTTACAGAGATATTAAAATTGTATTAAAAAAGAAAAATTCTGGGGCTGAAAATACAATAAATAAAAAATAATATTTTCAATAGCAGAATGCATCAAGTAGAAAAAAAGATTTAGAGACAGCCAAGTTATTTGAAAATATGCGAAGAAGAGAAGAAAACTGAATTTATGGAACAGAATCAAAAGATCAAGTATCGCAAATTATGAGTTAAAGAAGAGAAAAAATATAAAGGGACAGAAATTTTATATTATTAAAGAAAAAGCTGGCCCGGCTCAGTGGCTCACGCCTGTAATCCCAGCACTCTGGGAGGCCGAGGTGGGCAGATCACGAGGTCAGGAGATCAAGACCATCCTGGCTAACACAGTGAAACCCAATCTCTACTAAACATACAAAAAATTAGCCAGGCATGGTGGCACACATCTGTAGTCCCAGCTACTTGGGAGGCTGAGGCAGGAGATTCACTTGAACCTGGGAGGCGGAGGTTGCAGTGAGCTGAGATCGTGCCACTGCACTCCAGCCTGGGAGACAGAGTGAGACTCTGCCACAAAAAAAAAAAAAAAAAGCTGAAAATTTCTACAATCTATAGAAAGATATAAATTTTCTGATATATAAAGAGCAAAGGTGTCTAATTACATTCAATCCAAACAAAACTGTACAAAGACATATTATAGCCATGGATTCAAAAATCAAAGTCAGAGAGGATCATGAGAGTATCAAGAAAAAGAAGCATATCACATACTGAAAAAGGAGTTTTCAGTAAGGCTATGAACAGAATTTTTAGAGGTCAGAAGAGAGAGATGATGTATACAAAATGCCCAGAAAAAACAAACAATCCCTCCAAAACAACAACAACAACAACAACTGCCAACCGAGACTAATTTATCTGGCAAAGCTGTCTTTCAGAAATGAATAAGAGATAAAGACTTTCCCAGACAAACGTGAGAGAGTTTATCAACCCCCAGAACTGTCTTAAAAATTGTGAAAAGGAATTATTTAAGGTAAGAAAATGATGCTATTAGCAACCTAAAACACGAAAGTATAAAACTCACTGGTAAAAAGTAAGTACAAAGTAAAATTAGAATATTCTAATACTGTAAAAGTGGCATGTAAATCACTTAAATCTTAGTATGAAGCTTAAAAGAAAAAATACTAAAAATAATAATAGCTAAAATAATCTGTTAAAGGATACACAATATAAAAAGATGCAAATTGTGACACTGAAAACATAAAATGCGGGGAGATAGTAGAAGTGCAGATTTCTTTACGCAATGAAAGTTAAATTGGATTTACAATAGCAAAGACATGGAATCAACCTAACTGCTCATCAACTGTGGACTGGATAAAGAAAATGTGGTGCATATACATCATGGAATATTATGCAGTCATAAAAATGAATGAGTTCATGTCCTTTGCAGTAACATGGATGGAGCTGAAGGCCATTGTTCTAAGTGAATTAAAATAGAAACAGAAAACCAAAGCCTGTATGTTCTCATTTATAAGTGAGAGCTAAATATTGAGTACACATGCACAAAAAGAGAAGAGCAATACATACTGGCGCCTACTTGAGAGTGGGGGGGGATGGGAGTAGAATGAGGACTGCAAAACTACCTGTTGAGTACTATGCTTATTACCTATGTGAAAAAATATTCTGTACACCAAATCCCTGTGACACCCAATTTACCGATGTAATAAACTGCACATGTACTCCCTGAACCTAAAACAAAAAAAAGTTGGAAAGAAAATTCAAGCTAGATTGTTATCAGCTTAAAACATACTGTTAAAACTATAAGATGCTTTACGTGAGTCTTATGGTAACCACAAAGCAAAAAGCTTTGTAGATACACAAAAGATAAAAAGTAAAAATTCAAAGCATAACAAACACTAGGGAAAAATATGTAATTGCAAAGAATGTAAGAGAAGAAGGAAAAAAATGTACAAAATAACCAGAAAACAACAAAAACACAGTACTAAGTTCTTACTTTTCTACAATTACTTGAAAGTAAATGGATTAAGTTCTCCAATCCAAAAATATTGAGTGGCTGAATGGATAAAAAATATATTACCCAATTAAATGCTGCCTACAAGTGACTGACTTGACCTTTAAGTAAGTACACAAATACACTGAAAGTGGAGGGATAGGAATAGATATTCCAAGTAAATGAAAACCAAATATAGAAAGGGTAGCTATACTATATATAACATAAATGTTCCTATAAATGTAATGCACCACATTATCATAATGAAGAATAAAAGCCATATGATAATCTGAACAGATACAGAAAAGGCATTTGACAAAATTAAACATCATTTCATGCTAAAAACTTTCAATGAATTAGATAGATGGGATGTACCTCCACAAAAGAAAAGCTATATATGACAAGTCCATAGTTAACATCATAATCAATGGTAAAAAGTTGAAAGTCTTTCCTCTAAGACCAAGTACAAGACAAGGATACCCACTCTTTCCACTTGCATTCAACATAGTACAGATGTTCCTCAACTTACAATGGGATTACATTTGAATAAACCCATTGTAAGTTGAAAATATTGTAAGTTCAAAATGTGTTTAATAGATCTAACCTATCAAACATCACGGTTTAGCCTAGTTTACCTTAAATATGCTCAGAACACTTACATTAGATTACATTACATTTGGAAAGAAAACATCTAAAATAAAGCCTATTTTATAATAAAGTGTTGACTATCACACATAATTAACTGAACAGTCCTCAAAGTGAAAAATAGAATGGTTATATGAGTACTTGAAGTGTGTTTGTGCTGATTGTGCATTGCTTTGATACTACTTTAAATTGAAATTTTGTAAGTTAACCATCACAAGTCAGGGACTCTCTGTACTGAAAGCCCTTGCCAGAGCAGTTGGTCAAAAAAGAAAAAAAAAAAAAGGAAATAAAAGGCATTCAAGTTAGAAAGAAAGAAGTTAAACCATCTCTGTTTGTAGACAATATAATCTTATATATAGAAAACTCTGAAGACTCCATAAAAAAATGCCAGAATAAATAAGTAAAGTGGAAGGTGTGAGCCCCCAAAATCTGAGACAGGTCTCAGTTAATTTAGAAAGTTTATTTGCCAAAGGTGAGCACATGCATCCATGACACAGCCTCAGGAGCTCCTGGTGACATATGCCCAAAGTGGTCAGAACACAGTTCGGTTTTATACATTCTAGGGAGACATGAGATATCAATCAACATATGCAAGATGAACACTGATTCAGTCTGGAGAGGTGGGACAACTTGAAGCAAAGGTGAGACTTGAAGCCAGGAGGGGGCTTCCAGGTCATAGGTAGATAACAGAAAAATGGCTGCATTCTTCTGAGTTTCTGATTAGCCTCTCTAAAGGAGGCAATCAGATATCCATTTATCTCAGTGAGCAGAGGGGTGACTTTGGATAGAATGGGAGACAGGTTGGCCCTAATCACTTCCCAGCCTGAATTTTCCCTATAGCTTAGTGATTTGGAGGCCCCAAGATTTATTTTCCTTTCACAAAGGATAAAAAATCAATATACAAAAATCAGTAGTGCCTCTATACATTAACAATGAACTAGCCACACAATCAAGATTATAATTCCATTCACAATAGCTACAAAAATCCAAAATACTTAAGAATACATTTGACCAAGGAGGTGAAAAAACTATACATTAAAAACTATAAAATTCTGATCAAAGATATTGAAGAATACACAACTAAACAGAAAGATGCCCGTGGTTCATGGACTGGAAGAATTAAATTGTTAAAATGCCTATAGTATCTCAAAATAATATACAGATTCAATACAATTTCTATCAAAATTCCAACGAATTTTGTCACAGAAAAAGAGAGATAAAAAATTTTAATAATTGTAAAGAGCTATAAAATACCTCAAATAGCCAAAGCAATCTTAAACAAATAGAGAAAAGCTGAATGCATCATACTACCTGATTTCAAAATCTGCTACAAGGCTATAATAATCAAAACAGTATGGTATTGGACTAACAACAGACATAGTCCAGTGGATCAGAATAGTGAACCAGAAATAAATCCACAAATTTATGGTCAATTGCTTTCCCCCCCAAAAAACCCAAAAACATACAGTAGAAAAAGGACAATCTCTTCAATGAATGATGCTGGGAAAACTGAATATTCACATGTAGAATGAAATTAGACACTCATCTCACACCATATATAAAAATCAACTAAAAATGGATAAAACATTTAAACTTAAGTTCTGAAACTGTAAAACTGCTACATAAAAAAGGAGAAACCTCTATGACATTGGTCTTGGCAATTATTTTTTGGATATGGTCCCAAAGTACAGACCAGAAAAGAAAAGCTAGTCAAATGGAATTATACTAAGCTAAAAAGTTTCTGAACAGCCAAGTAAACAATAAACAGAATGAAGAAATAACTTGCATAATGGGAGAATATATATTCAAATCATATACCTGATAAAGGGCTAATATTAAAAATATATAAGAAAGTCAAACAATTCAATAGTAAAAAAATAAACAGCCTGATTAAAAATGGGCAAAGGACCTGAACAGACATTTCTCAAAAGAAGACATACAAACAGCCAATAGGTATATGAAACAATGCATTAACATTACCAATCATCAGGGAAATGTAAATTAAAACCACAATGAGGTATCACCTCATACCTATTAGGATGACTATCATCAAGAAGATAAGACATAACTGTTGGTGAGGGTATGGAGAAAAGGGAACCCTTCTAAACTGTTGGTTGGAATGTAGATTGGTGAGTCATTACAGAAAACAGAGATGCCTCTAAAAAATTCAAAAAAATGTTACTAGCCTATGATCCAGTAATTCTACTACTGAGTATATAGCTAAAGAAAATAAAAATCATTATGTCAGAGAAATATCTGTACTACTACATTCATTGCAGCATTATTCACAATAACCAACATAGGGAATCAACTTATGTGTCCATCAACAGATGAACAGGTGAAGAAAATGCACTATATATATATACAATGAACTATTATTCAGCCTTAAAAAAGAAAAGAAAATCCTGTCATTTGGGATAACATGGATGAACCCAAGGACATTATGTTAAGTTAAATTATCCAGGCACAAAAAGACAAATACCACATGACCTCACTTATATATAGATACTAAAAAAGTTGAACTCATAGTAACAGAGACTAAAATGTCGGTTACCAGAGACTGAGGAATAAGGGTACTGGGGAGATGTCAATGGACATAAAATTCCTGTTAGATACAAGGAATAAGTTCAAGACACCTGTTGTGCATCATGGTAAAGTTAATAACAATAAGTATATACCCGAAAATTGTTTTAAGAAGTATATTTTAAGTGTTCTTATCACAAAAATATATGTATATATAAAATATATATTTCCTTGATTTGAAATGACTTTTATCATCAGTCTCCAATTACCAGCATCCTGATCAGCCTTCAGTACCTATCACAGATGCCATGTATTCATTGAGCCTTTCTTGATCCCTACAATTTTACAGATTTTTAAATATTGTGCCTTATATTCTGGTTAGTTATATATTTGTTTTATTGCCTGTCTAGACTCTAAACATACTGAAGGGAGCACATATGTTCTTGTCACTATAATTCCTATAGAGTCTAGAGCTATGTCTTTCTTTCCCATAATAGATCCTCAGTACACATTCATTGTTTTGAATTCAACAGGAATCCAAGTACTTTAAAAAGTTACAACTATATTTCCTTTCTACATATACCCAGTAATGAGATTGTTGGAACATATGGTAGAAATATTTTAATATTTTGAGGAATCTCCCTACTGTTTTCCATAATGTACTAATTTGAAATTTGGATGTACTAATTTGGATATATGAATTTGGATGTACTAATTTCATTTCTACAAACAGTGTATAAGAGTTCCCTTTACTCTGCATCCTTGCCAATAATTTTTTTTTGGCTTTTTGATAATAGCCATTCTAACTGAGATGCAGTGATATCTTATTGTGGATTTCTTCATTTTTTTCCCTTTGCTGTTCAGAAGCTTTTCCATTTGACATGATTCCATGTGTCTATTTTGGTTTTCATTACCTGTATTTTGAGGTCTTATTTAAAAATTCTTGATCAGTCCAATTTCATGAAGCATTTCCTGTTTTTTTTTTTCTGGTAGTTTCATAATTTCAGGTTTTACATTTAAGTCAAAGAGACATCTACACACCCATGTTTACTACGGCAGTATTCACAAATAGCCAAGATATGGAATCAATTTAAATGCATATCTAATAATGAATGAATAAAGAAAATGTGTGTCTGTGTGTGGAATACTATTCAGTCATAAAACAGAATAAAACACTGTCATTTGCAACAACATTTACGGCAACATGGATGAAGTGATGGCTGATACTCTTCCACTAGTTTTAGAGTAATTTTTACATACTAGCAGTCAAGCTGGACTTATCTACACCAGCATTGGAAAACATCCAATGTAGGTGTAACCTGCCCATCTAGAAAGCATCAAGGTGTTTTGCTTGAACATTGCCAGAACATTTGCTGCCTCAGGCAGCTGAATGAGCCTCAATACTGAAGCAGGATGGCTGTGTATATCTGATACAATGCTAACAGTTTCTGTTTCCATCTAGGTCTTTTAGTTGGAAAAGAGCCGGACAGGAAAATTCTACAATCCCATGATTACTTATCATTAATTATCTAATCACATTTTATATAATGGGGAGCTTTCAGAAAATGAGATAATTTTCTGTTAAAAAAAATCACCAGATAGTAAGCCATATCCATTTCTCCTTCTTCCTCATCAACAGACTCCAGTTTTGTTCCAGGTGACAATGGATCAGTTAAATATTTACATTATTGAGTGTCTTTTTATCTAATGTTGGTTAAAGAGATCTAAGTATAAGTAGCTGAGTTAGGCATTTGGGAGAGCTCATTAATGACTGGCAAAATATGTTCATATGCACGTTTCACATTCCCCTTTATCAATGTTCCTGTTTGAAAATATAGATGCAGTGCTTGGAAGTAGAATAGCTTCTTGTAAGCTTGAGAATGAGGTCACCCATGGATCAATAGAAAGGGTCGTATTCCCAGTGGCAATGTGCAGCCCAGTATACTCACACAGGATGGTTGTTCCTTTCCTGCACTATGCCAGGGTTCCCTTCCTCCATTTCTGTCCTTTAAAATTGAAACCTTGAGACTTCATCTAGGCAGGGAAAGAAATCTTCAGGTCCCTTACTCTTTAAAAGGTGTTTCATTCTGCTATTTCTGATACAGAAAAGACAGAGAGATCTAAAGGGACAAAAGGAAAGTCACATTCTTTGGATGAAAAAAAATGTAACAAAGAGGACTGTACATTTGAGGTTCGGCTTGTAGTTTGGATGTTTATATTTAATGCTGTAAAATATAAAAATGTAACAGTTCATTAAATCAATTTGATAATGAGCACTAGCCAAGGACATACAGAGATGTAGTCTGACATGTTCAGAAATAAGCATGCTCCTCTGGAAGGGGTAAAAGCACAATGCAACATTTTCTTACTACTACAAAGGCAATAAGTGAAAGAAAATATTTAGAATATTACAGAGCAGAAAATTAAGTCAAGGAGCATAGCCATATAACACAAATGTTAAACTAAATGTTCACTGAATATAATATACCATTCGGTCAGTTTCCTATGTGCCAGATTTTATAGGACAGAAGTAATAACAACTAAAATGAGTTGTCTCTAAAAGAATGTATTCAACATTGTACTTTAAAGGAAAAGGTCAGTTGTCACCATGATAATTCAGTAGGAAACTTACCCCAACTTTTAATAAATTATCCTTTTTTATTTAGTAGAAAGTAAAGAAGGCAGTCAATTTAAGTCCTGAATTCTAAGGGGATGAAGTTAACTCTCTATGAGCCATTTACTAACTAGCTTGAAACTTCTGAAGCATAGGAGAAAGCACCAAAGCAGCTAACAAATAAGCAGGGGCTTAGCTAGGGGCCCAGTGCAGTAGAGCATCTGACCATGCTTGCAACAATGCTCAAATGCTCAAGAACAGTGTCAAAAAATCACATGCAAGTTATATACATACTTACATACATAAAATCAATGAGCTCATGATTACAACAGAAGCACATACTTGTTGAAAGTATGTTTCTTCCAAAGGTTGTGTTATATTCTTTCTCTCTCCCCATAACCTATGTGTTGGGCCTATACTGAGGGAGTATAAAGCTCTGGTTACAGCAGAGTACAGTTAATTAGCAGAAATTTCCTAGAGATGAATTGTGAGGCAGGGCACAAAGGGAGTGAGGGGTATAGATTGGTGAATCATCTTTTGATCCAAGTGCCCAAAAAACAAGGATGAAAACACTCAGTAAGTATTAATCCATTTTGCTTTATACAGATAATGGTCATTATCTGCCTAAAATGTTGAATCCAGGAGACTAGTTCTAAAGGGTTTATGTCTAATACGTGTGATAACTTTGATGAAAAGTGCTAAAACTGTTAGTATTTTGGATCTTGACATTTTACCCTTTTTTCCTACGGGAAACAGTTCAACAAGTATGCACGTTGTGTACATAAGTATTTGTGAAAGAAATATATATAATAACACAATTTAAAAAATGTCATTATATGACTTATTTAAAAATAATGATTTTCTCATTAATCTATTTTACTTTTCACAAGTCTGTTTCTTGAAGCTGAATTTATGTAACAAGGTAATAGCAAAATGAGTAAACTGAAAAAAAGGCCTACAAAGAGGAGTTTGTACAAGGATCACAAAAAGAAAAGGATGATTTGTATTTGTCTGACACAAACATCTACTGAAACTCCCAATAAGGATGTATGTGGCAGACGCCCTTGTTGGTTGAGATCTTTGAGAAACTAGAATATTACTTTGTAAGTAACATTCTTTTGGGGAATTCCTTCTTTGTAAAGGAATGCTATCAAATTAACATATATTAATTGCTTTATTAAATCCCAGTTCAGTCATTTACTAGCTATATGATCTGAGAAAGTTATTTAATCTTTCTAAACTTCATTTTCCTCATCTAAAACTTGGAAATAATAACAATAACTCCTCTATTGGGATGCTGGGAGAATAAGATTATATATTTAAACCACAACATAGGAGTATACACATTCAAGTAAGTGTTATCTACTGTCTGTTATTATTGTTACTGTCATATTTTTACCCAAAGTGAAAAAATACAGTCTCAACTCTTTAGCTACTTTGTATCTAGAGAAAAATTACTAGTATTATTCAAGTACTACACTGTGGTGAATTACTGAAGGCATTTCAAGCTCATTGTGAATTGCTCATCTAGAGATGTGTAAAGAACCGTATCTACGTTTCCCTATCAAGAAAATCCTTCATAGACAGTAGTAATCTAGAAGATAATTCCTTTTTGCATAGAAGGATGTACTAAGGAATCTAAATATGGATTGATTATTTTAAAGTTTTTCTAATATCACAAGGCCCTGAAGAAGGTGTAAGTGTGTGTTAAACAGTCTTATGAGACATGAACTGAAAAAAGGTCCAATCAACAAATTCCCTATCTCCAACACCCTAATGTAACACAGTATTTACAAAACTAGCTTGATTTATTTGTTTAAACATATTCTCTGGTTATCTGAATAATGTCAGATGGATAAACTTGTTCAAGTCTATTCTAGAGGAAAGTTGATGTGATTTTCTGATCCCTAAGTAATGTGCTCTTTTAGTGTCTAACCCAATATCATCATAGATTAAATCCCAAGTGCTTTAAAAATTTATCTTCACACATTTCTTTGGTGAAACATCCTGTGATTTGACTCACATTTATCACTTTGTTGGTCATTGGATTGAGCAGACTGGTGATATGGTGATAAAATAGATGCCACATTGATATAAATTCTTGATCTCTTCACAAAGAGAGTTCATAATATATAGAGTTTGCATTTCTCTGTTCTCACAGATCTCTTCAGTCAATGTTCAAAAACTGTACCTTGCAGCTGCACTACTTTCTCAGTACCACTGTCATAATTACGGGGCTGTCAACCCCACTTATAGGAAAATTTCCCTATTTTATACTACAATATTACAATCTAAAGCTGGAAATCTTTTTCAAGGTACATATGAAAAGTAAATAGATCATTTGTTAGTCTGGACTTCCATCATCACAGTAGTTCTTAACAAAACAATACTGATCAGACAATCTGTTTATTAATACAGGGTTTATTATGTGAAAGAACAAGGTTCAGGAACTGGAATAAAAGCAGCTAAATTCTCTAAGGACTAACTCGGCTGGCGGTACTTAGAAATTTAAAACTTTACGTGTCTGTCTGCATTGCTCTAGTCCCTTCCTCCCTTCTGTCCTATTACAAATATTTATTGGGTACTTTCATGTGCCTAACTCAAGGGTAGGTGCTGGGGATACAGGGATGAATAGGACATGATCTCCACCTACAAGAGTCCCTGGTGTACATCTAAGGAGACAAAGAAATAAATAAATAATGGCAATGCAGAGTGCATGCTGTATAAAAGAACTCTAAAGGGAATAGTCATAGGGTGGGAGAAGATGCTGAAGGGCAGGAAATGAGCTGAACCATGAATGATGATCCTGCAGACTCAATTCCTTCTAGAAAGTATGGCAGCATTCTTCAGGAGAGGTGACTTGAAAATTGTTGTCAGTATAGGAAAAAAGGTCTGTTTGGCTGCTGCCAAAGAGTATCTGCTCTGCTTAGTGATGATGCATTGAGACAAGGAGGAGGCAGAGAACTTAAAGGATGAGCAGGGAGAGGTGTCGTTAATCTCTGAAACAACTCAGAATAATCCTTACAATTTACCCTTCTGTAGGACAATGGAACCAGATTTCCCTGATGTGGGCAGTCAAGGGCCAAATCAATTTGTGTTAACAAAATCTCAAAGAGTGTGTTGGGATCCATGACGACTGTAATCACTTACATTTATACTTATATCTCTGAAGGAAGATATATGTAGACATGAGGAAGCATAAAAGCAGTATTCTTGGGAGAGAATGCAATATTTCACTGCGTTAGGCTAGTAATTAAGACAGGGCTTGAGAAAAGAAATCAAAGCTGGTGAAACATATGGTATATAAATTGAAGATAGTCACCTCTTACCACAATCACTCATACTATTTTAATGAAATTGGTTTTTTAAATATATAATTAATATTGAAATTATAATTTTGCAAAAGAATAATGTTCTCATATTCCATAACCCTAACACAATTATTAACATGTTGAATTTTCTAGCAATCATTTTTTCCTGGTCATCTCTTTCTCATTTAACCTTAACCAGTCTATACACAATTTATATCACACTTTTCTCTTTTTTTTTCCTAATCCTTACCATGATGCCACATTATCCTCATAACCTTAATTTTAATTAGTACATAATATGCCAAGAAAAGATGGCACCATGACTATTGTAAACAATTTTCTTGTTGGGTAATTAGATTGTTCTCAGTTTTCACTCAATTACATAATACTATAATAAAAATCTGTATCTATAAAAAAAAAAAGAAAAGTAGAGATCTATATGTCCATTATTGATGGCAAACAAATGTTTAAATATCCAGTGAGGGAAAAATCAACAGAAAATATTCTTCCTAGGACTCTAAGGATTTTCTATAACAGCATCAAACTCTGCCCAACCAGGCAAAATACAGGAGCCAGATTTGTTGGGGAAGCATCAGTGACTGCCCAGCCAGGCAAAAGCCACAGGCTAAAATCATTTCCTAGGTAGTGCTTAAACTTTGAAAAATTTACCAAAGTGAGCAGGTATACTTTTTAGGAGCAGTGGATACAAAACCCATGATTAGGGACAACAAGATTGTCTCACAAGAAAACAGAACCTTTCCACTAATTTTGTTTAGAAATTGAAAGTAAATTTTATCGGTCTCAGATTATTACATTACAAAAGACAACTGAACCGAGCTGACTCAAAGAAATTAAAAGGCATCATATTTCTCCCTTTTTATTCCTATTTTTACTATGTATCATCACTAATTCAATACAATCAGTTTATCAGAATATGACATGAAAGACTTAGTGAACTGCACAACAAATGAAAAGAAGAAAAAAAGCTGTATGTATTCCGTATTCTTATAGACACTTGTATTATGTTTCTTTTTTCTTTTTTTTAAAAAAAATACAATCAATCACCATTCACCACACCTGCCTTTCTTAATCAAGTTTTTTGCGGTATAATTTAGGTACAGTGTAATTCACCCTTGTCAGGTCTTTATGTACTAATTTTGATAAATTACTTTTTAGAACAAAGAAATATAATATTAAAAATTTCTCCATAAAGAAAAAGTAATCGTACTTCAAGTATATGATATTATTTAATATTTCAAACACTTTGTCACATTCTACATAATTTTTATTAAAAAATATATAAACCATTCAGTAAGTCTATTTCTAACTGCAATTCATAAAATACTTCACATTTAACTATAATTTTGGTGCCTGAAAATAATCTAGAGAAATTTTTTTCCACTTAATAAACAGTAAACATTTTCTCTTAGTTATGATTTTCCTTCTTAAAAATAATTTCAACTTTTCTTTTAGATTCAGGGGGTAAATGAGCAGGTTTGTTATATGGGAAAAAGTTTTTTAAAGAAGGTTCATATGTAATACAAAAAGCTTAGGAGAAGGAACTAGACTTCAAACTATGAGATAGTTTTCCTAATTTAACTATTTTCATAATCTTCATGTTAAGAAACAGCTGGGGCAATTTATCTGTCACAGAAAAAGCCAAATGGTCCCAGAAAAAGCTTTCTTGTGTTAGTGGCTGGCAAGAGTTCTTACCTGATGATAAATGTTTTTAAAAAAGGAGTATAGAACAAGAAAGGGACTTTGGCTTATTAATGCTTTTATAAATTCTCTTCAAATAACACTTCTTTAGCGGCTAAGTCAAGCACAGTGCTAAGACAGAAATTACACAACAATCAACAAAGAGGACGGATTTGTATCCTTTAGGCCTTACCATTCATGGTAGCGTTACATATGTAAATAATTATAGAACAATATGAGATGTCTATAACATGGTTATGTCCAATGTGTTACTGTAGTAGTGTTGCTACTGAATGAGTTATAGTCGACCGACAGGAAGTCAACACTCAGCAAATCACTGTTTAGAAAATCAAACTAGCAAGATCTTCAAAGTACGACTAAATACATTCTGGGAAATTTACGTTAGCTTAAATGTACGGAAAATAATGCAAATGGGAGAACAACTTAGGATGCATATGTTAATACACATGTTAAAAAAAGTGGTTCTTGTAGCCTTTTAAGATAGCTGTCGAGCGGCACTTGGCACTCACTTTCTCTACAAAGCAGGAGCAAAAACAGTCAGTAGATAATCAAACATCAAATAGAGTGTCTAAGAGAGAACACTGGGATGCAGCAGGGCAATGACAGAGTACCTCTAAAACATAGAAAGAGAAAGAAGCCAAGAAGACAGCCTGGCCAGGATTGGCTTGGAGCCAGGAGGCACTCTCCATTGTGGGAAAAATATCTTTTTCCACAGACATCCCCACTGCAGGCTCCTGCAGTCCCAGCCATGGGAGAGTTGCTAAGCCCTTGTGGGCCCTGAGACTAGCATGTAAAGTCTCCTGGAATCTATGCAATTCCATTGTTACAGAGAGGGAGTTTGTACGGGGTCCCACGCCCTCCCCAAGATCCAAGCAGATGCAGCATGGAGCCATTTGGAGAGTCCAGCCCCCACCAAACTACATACTGTTTGGGGCCCAACAGCACCTCTATCTCCACATCACTGAAGTCCTACTGACATCATCCTACATTTATCCAGAGAGCTGCAGTGACATAAGGCCAGCTGGACTGAGCGGAGGGGCTAGTTCTCAAGCATTCTCACCCATGCAGTGTCCTATAGCCTAGGAAATGGGCTGCCTCCAGGACAGAGAGAGTAATAGAATGCACTCACTAGAGCCTGAGAGCCACCTGCTTGAGACTGATGCCACTGACAGTAACTCTGCCCCCTCCAGCAGTAGGGCCAGAGAACACCTGCATGCACCCTAAGGGTGTTCTGGGACAAGCTTGTACTACCAACTGTCACCACTTCCAAGGTCTGAGCATGCCATCTGGAGATCCAGGGGTAAGTCTGCCCTACCCAAGTCAGCCCATGCCCATGTGCACCACTGGGGGATAGGATCACCCTGCCTACAGCCTCTTGCAGTGGCACCTATGCATAATGTCTAGGAGCCTAGAGATCAACCTGACCTTACCACCACCGGCAGCGCTCAACAGGGAAGCCTGAAGAAAGGTTGCCTTTACCACCACTGCTGCTGGCAATGACATGCAAGCACCATCATGGGGAGTAGGGGGTGGCTTGCACAGACTACCACTACCACCACACCCACTATGTACACCACTCAAAGGCCTGAGGACATGCCTGTCCACCAAGCCCACCACTGCTACTGACAACACACAAGCAATATGCCTGGAAGTCCAAGGACCGGCTCACCCAGACATATTACCACTGGTGTCAGTGGACACTGCCTGGGGACCAGAGAACTGGCAAACCTGTGCCCAAGGACGTGCCCTCTTGATGCTCCTGTCCCCAGCAAGGTCTCACCACAGCATCCACTAACAACTGCAGCCCAGGCAAGTGAGGAAGACACAGACAAACTTGACATTGATTACAGCTGCCTCAAATCATACAAAATCTAACCTACTGTGCATATCCACATTCAAAGCAAAATAATCTTATTGAATCAACATTATAGATACATCAATAAAAAAGTCTTTCCCTATGAAAATCAATCCATAAAACTTGAAAAAGCAACTGTTGTACCATATGCACAAATTTCAATGTAAGAACATGAAAATATGAAAAAGCAAGGAAACATGACAATTTCAAAGGAACACAATAATTCTTCATTAAAAGATCCCAACAAAAAGGAAATTCATGACATGACTGAAAAAAAATTCAAAATAATAATATTGAAGAAACAGTGAGATACAAGTGAGCAAAGGTTAAACAACACAAAAAAGTCAGGAAAACAATACATGATCTAAAAGAGAAATTCACAAGAGACAGATGTCATCAGAACAGAAATCAAACTGAAATACTGGAACTAGAGATTTCAATAAATAAAATCAAATCACAAAAGACATCTTCAACAATAGACTTCATAAGCAAAATAATCACTGAACTTGAAAATAACCTGTCTGACAAAAAAAGGAGAAAGAAAAAGAATGAAGAAAGCATATATGATATATGAGACACCAGAAAGTGAAGAAACACATGAATTTTCAGTGCTGTAGAAGGTGAAAAGGTGGGCAAAATAATAGAAAACATATTTAACAAATTAATAGCAGAAAACTTCCCAAGTCTTGAAAGAGACACAGACATCCAAATACAAGGAGCTCAAAGAATCCCAAAAAGATTCAACTCAGTTCATTTCCAATGCATGTTAGGGTAAAACTGTCAAAAGTAAAAGACAAAGAGAGAATTCTAAAAACAGCAAGAAAGAAGTATCTGTATTAGTTCATTTTCACGTGCTATAAAGAAAGGCTTGAGCTTGGATAATTTTTAAAGGAAAGAAGTTTAATTGACTCACAGTTCTCCAGGGCAGAGGAGGCCTCAGAAAACTTACAATCATGGTGGAAGGGGAAGTGAACATGTCTTTCTTCACATGGCAGCAGGAAGAAGATGTGCCAAATAAAGGAGGAAAAGCCCCTTATAAAGCCACCAGATCTTGTGAGAACTCATTCACTATCACGAGAACAACATGAGGGTAACCACCACCATGATTCAATTACCTCCCACTGGGTCCCTCCCAAAACATGTGGGAATTGTGGGAACTATAATTCAGTATTAGATTTGGGTGGGGACATAGCCAAACCATATCATTCCACCCCAGCCCCTCATAATCTCATGCCCTCACATTTCAAAACAAAATCATGCCCTTCCAATAGTCCCCCAAAGTCTTAACTCATTCTAGCATTAACCCTAAAGTCCAAGTCCAAAGTCTCACCTGAGACAAGACAAGTCACTTCTCTCTATGAGCCTGTAAAATCAAAAGTAAGTTAGTAACTCCCTGTAAGCAATAGAGGTACAGGCATTGGGTAAATATGCCTGTTCCAAATGGAAGAAATTGGCCAAAACAAAGGCGCTGCAGGCCCCATGCAAATCTGAAATCCAATACATCAGCCATTAAAGTTTCAAAATGATCTCTTTTGACTCCATGTCTCATATTCAGGTCACACTGATGCTAGAGGTGGGCTCCCACGGCCTTGGGCAGCTCTGCCCCTGTGGCTTTGCAGGGTATAGCCCCCCTCCCAGTTGCTTTCATGGGCTGGCGTTGAGTGTCTGCAGCTTTTCCAAGCACACAGTGCAAGCTGTCTGTGGATCTATGATTCTGGGGTCTGGACGATGGTGGCCCTCTTCTGACAGTTCCACTAGGTAGTGCCCCAGTGGAGACTGTATATGGGGACTGCAACCCCACATTTCCCTTCCACACTGTGCTAGCATAGGTTCTCCATGAGGGCTCTGCCCCTGCAGCAAACTTCTTCCTGGACATCCAAGCATTTCCATACATGCTCTGAAATGTAGACAGAGGTTCCCAAACTTCAATTCTTGACTTCTGTGTACCCACAGGCCCAACCCCACGTGTAAGCCTCCAAGTCTTGGGGCTGACACCCTCTGAAGCAATGGCCTGAGCTGTACCTTGGCCCCTTTTAGCCACAGCTAGAGCTAAAGAAGCAGGGACACAGAGTACTATGTTCCAAGGCTGCATAAAGCAGGGAGGGCCCTGGGCCTGGCCCACAAAACCATTTTTCTCTTCTAGGACTCCAGGCCTGTGATGGGAGTGGCTGCCATGATGGTCTTGACATGCTCTGGAGACATTTTCTCCATTGTCTTGGCAATTAGCATCTGGCTCCTTGCTACTTATGCAAGCTTCCGTAGCCAGCTTGAATTTCTCCCTAGAAAATGTTTTTTACTTTTTCCACTGCATTTTCAGGCTGCAAGTTTTCTAAACTTTCATGCTCTGTCACCTCTTGAATGATTTGCTGCTTAGAAATATCTTTCACCAGATACCCTAAATCATCTCTCTGAAATTCAAAGTTCCACAGATCTCTAGGACAGGGGCAAAATGCTGCCAGTCTCTTTGCTAAAGTATAGCAAGAGTCACCTTTGCTCCAGCTCCCAAGAAGTTCCTCATCTCCATATGAGACCACTTCAGCCTGGACTTCACGTCCATATTATTATCAGCATTTTGGTCAAAGCCATTCAACAAATCTCTAGGAAATTCCAAACTTTCCCACATCTTCCTGTCTTCTCAGCTCTCCAAACTGTTCCAACCTCTGCCTGTTACCCAGTTCCAAAGTTGCTTCCACATTTTCAGGTGGGGACAATGGCAAATACCACAGAGAGTGGGGTGATTTACAACAGCATCCCACTCTCTGTGGTATCAATTTATGTTTTAATGCTGCTATGAAGAAATACCTGAGACTGAGTAATTTATAAAGGAAAGAGGTTTAATGGACTCACCATTCTACAGGGCTGAGGAGGCCTCAGGAAACTTATAATCATGGAGGAAGGGGAAGCACATATGTACTTCTTTACACGACAGCTGGAAGTAGAAGTGCTGAGCAAAGGAGGAAAAGCCCCTTATAATGCCATCAGATCTCATGAAAATTCACTCACTATCATGAGAACAGCATAAGGGTAACTGCCCCCATGATTCAATTATTTCCCACTGGGTCCCTCCCACAACACACTGCAATTGGGGGAACTACAATTCAAGATGAGATTTGGGTGGGAACACAGCCAAGCCATATTAGTATCAAATCTCATATAAGGTTATTCCCAGTAGACTAAGAATGGATTTATCAGCAGAAACCTTAAAGGCCAGAAGAGAATGGGATAATATATTCAACGCATTGAAAAAAGAAAATCTGTCAGCCAAGAATATTATGCCCATTAGTTATCCTTCCAAAGTGAAGGAGAAATAGTCTTTCCCAGACAAATACTGAGGGAATTCATCACCCGTAGACTAGCTCTGCAATAAACACTTAAGGCAGTCCTGCATCTGGAAGCAAAAGGACAATATACATCACACGGAAACAGGAAGGTATTAAACTCAAGGTAGAGCAAATGCAAAAATAAGTAAAACAAAGGAGTCAAATGTTGCCATTAAGAAAGTCAGGTAACCATAATGACAAACAGTAAGAGAAAAAAAAAAAAGAAAAAGGATATACAAAACAATTAGAAAACAATTAACAAAGTGACAGGAGTAAGTCCTCACCTATCAATAATATTCTAAATGTCAACAGAATAATTTATCCACTGAGGAGATATAGCCTGGCTGAATTGATTTTAAAAAAATGACCAAACTATAGGCCGCATACAAAAAGTTCACTTCCCCTTCAAAGATGCATACAAAGTAAAGGAATGAAAAACATATTCCATGCAAATGGAAACCAAAGCAAACAGAAGTAGTTATACATGTATCAGACAAAATAAACTTTAAATCAAAAAGTATAAAAGGAGATGAAGACAGTAATTATATAATGATAAAGGAATGAATTCAGGAAGATAATAAAATAATTCTAAATACACATGCACCCAACACTGAAGCATCCAGATATATAAAGCAATACCAATAGATCTAAAGAGAGAGAAGACTCCAATGCAATAACAGTTGGCAATTCCAACATCCCCTCCCTAGCATTAGATCATTTAGAGAGACAATCAACTAAGAAAAACAATCTGAGCAATAGACCAAATGAACCTAACAGATATTTGCAGAATATTTTATCCAACAGCTGCAGATACACATTATACTTACCAGCACATAGAACATTCTCTAGGATGGACTATACATTAGGTCACCAAACAAGTCTCAACAAAATTTTAAACATCAATATTATATTTAATACTTTTCAGACCACAATGTAATAAAACTAGAAATAAATAATAAGAGGCTGGACACGGTGGCTGTCGCCTGTAATCCCAGCACTTTGGGAGGCTGAGGGGGGCGGATCATCTGAGGTCAGGAGTCCGAGACCAGCCTGGCCAACATGGTGAAACCCCGTCCCTACTAAAAGTACAAAAATTAGCCAGGCATGGTGGGGGGTGCCTGTAATCCCAATCACTCAGGAGGCTAAGGCAGGAAAATCACTTGAACCTGGGAGGTGGAGGTTGCAGTGAGCCGAGATCGGGCCACTGCACTCCACTCCAGCCTGGGCGACAAAAGTGAGACTCTGTCTCAAAAAAGAAAAAAAAGAAAAGAAATAAATACTAAGAGGATATTTGGAAATTGTACAAATAAATATAAATTAAACAAAATGACCATGAATGACCACTGGGTCAATGAAAAAATTAAGAAGGAAAAAAAATACCTCTTGAAACAAAATAAAATGGAAACACAACATACTATGAGATACCAATAAGATTCTGCAAAGGCAGTGCTCGGAGGGAAGCTTACAGCAATAAATGTTTACCTCAAAAAGTAGAAAAATTTCAAATAAACAACATAACAATAAACCCCACGGAACTAAAAAAGAAAGAACAAACCAAATCCAAAATTAGCTGACAAAAAGAAGTAATAAGGAATAGAGCAGAACTAAATGAAATGGAGACTAAAAAAATACAAAGGATAAATTAATCAAAAACTTAGATTTGTGAGAAGATAAACAAAACAGATAAACCATTAGCTGGGCAACCAAAAAAGAAAAAAAGAGAGAAGACCCAAATAAATAAAATCAATATGAAAATAGAGACATTAAAACCAATATCACAGAAATACAAAGCCCCATTAAATATTAATATAAACAATTATACTCTAACAGGGCCAGGTGTGGTGGCTCATATCTGTAATTCCAGCACTTTGGGAGGCCGAAGTGGGCAGATCACTTGAGGTTGGGAGTTCAAGACCAGCCTGGCCAACATAGTGAAACCCCATCTTTACTAAAAACACAAAATTAGCCAGCCATGGTGGTGGGTGCCTGTAATTCCAGCTACTTGGGAGGCTGAGGCAGGAGAATCGCTTGAACCTGAAAGGCAGAGGTTGCAGTAAGCTGAGCTTGCACCACTGCACTCCAGCTTGGGCAACAGAGTGAGACTCCATCTCACAAACAAAACAAAACAAAACAAAACAAAACTGGAAAATCTAAAAGAAATGGGTCAATTCTTGGACACATACAACCTACCAAGATTGACTTGGGAAGACACAGAAAACATGAGCAAAGCAATAATGAATAACAAGATTGAATCAGGAAAGCCTCTCAACAAAGAAAAGTGCAGGACTGATGGCATTACTGATGAATTCTGTCAAACTTATTAAGAAGAACTAACATGAATTCTTCTCAACCATTCCAAAAAAGTTGAGGAGGAGGGAATTCTTGCTAACTCATTGTATTATGCCAGTATTACTATCATAGAAAATAACAGATAAGGAAACAATTTAAAAAAGGAAACTACAGGCCAATATCCCTGATGAACATAAATGCAAAATTTTTCAACAAAATACTAGCAGACCAAATCTAACAGCACATCAAAGTGATAATACACTATAATCAGGTGGGATTTATCCTAGAGATGTAAGAATTATGCAACATACACAAATCAATAAACAAGATACACTATATCAACAGAATAAGGAAAAAAATGATAATCTTAGATTCAGAAAAAGCATTTGGTAAAATTTAACATCTTCTCCTGATAAAAATTCTCAAGAAAGTAGGCACAGAAGGAACATACCTCAATATAATAAGGGCCATATACAAAAACCCACAGCTAACAACATACCGGACTGGGAGAAGCTGAAAACCTTTCCTCTAATAACTGGAACAAGACAAAGATGCCCACTTTAACTGTACCTATTCAACATAGTACTGGAAGTCCTAGACAGAGCAATCAGACAAGGAAGAAATAAAATGCATCCAAATTGGAAGAGAGAAAGTTAAATTATCCCTCTTTGCAGATGATGTGATCTTACATTTTAAAAAAACCTAACAACTCCACCAAGAAACTCTTAGACATGATAAACAAATTCAGTATAGTTGCAGGATAAAAATCAATGTACAAAAGTCACTATCTTGGCCAGATGCAATAGCTCATACCTGCAATCTCAGCACTTTGGGAGGCTGATGAAAGTGGATTGCTTGAGCCGAGCAGTTTGAGATCAGCCTGGGCAACATGGCAAAACCTCACCTCTACAAAAAACACAAAAATAAAAATTAGCTGGGCATGGTGGTGCATGCCTGTAGTCCCAACTACCTGGGAGGCCAAAGTGAGAGAACTGCTTGAGCCTGGAAGGTTGAGGCTGCAGTGGGCTATGACTGTACCACTGCACTCTAGCCTGGGTGACAGAGTTAGCCCCTGTCCCAAAATTAAAAAAAAAAAAAGTCACTAGCATTTCTATACAGTAAAAACAAACTATTTGAAAAAGAAATCAAGAAAGCAATCTCATTTAAATAGCCACACAAAAAACACCTAGGAATAAATCTAACCATAGAGGTGAAAAAAACTATAAGGAAAATTACAAACTTCTGATGAAAGCAATTGAAGAGGGATACAAACACATGGAAAAACATTCCATGCTCGGGGACTGGAAGAGTCAATCTTGTTAAAATGACCATACTACTCAAAGTAATATAAAGATACAATGCAACACTTATAAAAATACCAAAGACACTCTCCAAATAGAATAAACAATCCTAATATTTATATACAGCCACAAATGAACCCAAATAATCAATTCAGTCCTTAGCAAAAAGTACAAAGCTGGAAGCATCACACTACCTGGCTTCAAAATATACTACATGGCTATAGTAACCAAACCAGCATGGTATTGGTATAAAAACAGGCCCATGCACCGAAGTAAAAGAATAGAGAACCTAGAAACGAATGCATGTATTTACAGCCAACTGATCTTCAACAAAGGTATCAGAAACACACATTGGGGAAAAGACACCCTCTTCAATAAATGGTGCTGAGACAACTGGATATCCAAAGGAAAAAATAATGAACCAAACCCCTATCTCTCATGATATATAAAAATCAACTCAAAACAGATTGAAGATTTACATGTAAGAGCCCAAATTATAGAACTACTAGAAGAAAATAGGGGAAATGCTTCAGGATGTTGGTGTAGACAACGATTTTATTGCTATAAATTCAAAATCACAAGCAACAAAAACAAAAATAGACACATATTACTATTACATTAAACTAAAAAGCTTCTGTAGAACAAAGGAAAAATCAACAGAGTGAAGGAACAATTTGTTAAATGGGGGAAAATATCTGCTAACTTTTCATCTGAAAAGGAACTAATATCCAGAATATACACAGAATTCCATGAAGTCAGCACCAAAAACAAATAATCTCATTAAAAAGTGGGAAAGGAATCTGAATAATTTCTCTAGAGAAGACATACAAATGGGCAACAGGTATAAGGAAAAATACTCAACATCATTAGTCATAAGGGAAGTGAATATAAAAACAAAATGAGATATCATCTTACTTACTATTACAATGGCTATTATCCAAAAGACAAAAAATAACAACTGTTGGTGAGGATGCAGAGGAAAATAACTGTTGGAGGGAATGTAAATCTGGATAGTCATTATGGATAACAGTATGGAGGTTTCTAAAAAAAACCCGAAAGTACAACTACCAAGAAATCCTGCAATACCAAGTATTTATCCAAAGAAAGGAAGTCAGTATATCAAATGTACACATGCACCCCCACTGTTCATTGTAGCACTATTCACCTTAGCCAACATATGGAAAAAAAAAACTGTCCATCAACAAATGAATAAACAAAGACAAAGTGATATATATGTCACATAATAGCATTTCATTGCATATATATGTATATAAACATACATACACACAATAGTATTGTGCCATAAAAAAGAATAAAATCCTGTCATTTGCAGCAAAGTGTCATCTGCAGATGGAACTGAAGGTCATTATGCCATGTCAAGTAAGCCAGGCAGAGAAGACCAACATTACAGATTGTCACTCATATGTGCGAGCTAAAAAAGTTGCTCTCATGAAGGTAGAGATTAGAATGGTATTTAGCAGAGGCTCATGGGGGGAGGCGGGGTGGGGTTGGAGATGAAGAGAGGTTTGTTAATGTTTACATGCAGTTAGAAAACATAAGTTCTTGTGTTCAATAGCACTGTAGGGTGACTATAATTAACAATAATTTATTATATATTTCAAAATGGCTAGAAGATGAGAAATGTTCCCCACACAAAGAAATGATAAATGTTTGAGATGAGGCATATCCTAAATACCTTGATTTGATCATTACACATCATATGCAAAATATCACACATACTCCATAAATATGTGCAATTATATATACATTAAAAACACTACTAAAAAAGCTCTTCTCATCTTTTTTTCAGATACATATGGTAAAACTAATACCATGTATTCTGAGAAACTACCTACATTTGTGAGATGGATCAATTAATTTACTTAACTGATGCTTGTATGAACCTGGACATATGCTTTATAAGCAATTATTTTCTGGAAAAAAAATGTCCATAGTAAGTTCACTATCATTAGCTAATATCAACGATACATCTAAAACAAAAACTGAGCACATTTTAAAAGTACTTGTATTTTTTCTTAATTTTAGTCTGAGATTTTAATAAATTTTACATTTTTGGGGAACTAAATTAGAAGAATGTTACATTCTTTCTTCAAATTAACGTCCCAATATATTGTCTGGATTTGATATAAAAATGATATTAAGAACTTTACATAAGATAATATATTTAATACTACAACGAAAATGTCAAGCATCTGGTAATTTGCAGGCCCTGAAAAGGCTTCCACAAAACCCTTCCTGGTAGACTACACAAAGTAGCCTATGCAGGAAAGTCACTGATACCTCTCAACTCACATCAGAGCTAATTCATATCCTCTCAACCCACATCATAGGTAATTCTGATGGTAAGAATGTCAGAAGACAAAACGCTAAGAAAGGAGATTCCTAAAAGTGAAAACTGAGAGCAAAGGGTAAGATAGGAAAAAACCATACAACTCCAGCATTAAACTTTCTAGGCCTTTAGAGTGGGAAAGAAACTCAACATGCTTGCATTGCCTCCAAGAATATAACTATGACACAATTTAAAAACAGATGATTATTCTGAAAAATGTGGAAATGATGGAGATTGAGTATAATCATGTGCTTGATGATTCAATCAATCATGGCTATTTAAAATACCAATAATTCTGTGAACCACTAGGTTTGGTGTAGTTTTCTGGTTAGTGAACACACTGATACACTGGGAGGGTCATGTACTCTGATTCCATGGGAAGATGAGTTCAGGACTCTTCCAGACCACACTTTATGTGTTTCTTGTGTGGCAGATCTTGATTTATGCATGTGCTTTCCTGAGTTCTGTAGGTCACTCTAGCAAATTATTGACTTAAAGGAAATTGCAGGAACTCTCCCATATTTGAATCCATTTGTTTTGAAATGTAGGTGGCTTGGAAACCTAGGAACTTGCAGTTGGCATCTTAAGTGAGGGCAATCTCACTGGTAACTGCGCCTGTAACCTGCAGTGCCTGCACTAATTCCAGGTGGTTACCACCATAATTGAATTGAATTGGAATACACTAATGTGTCTTGAAATTGAATTAAAGAAGTATGGGAATGTACGCAAATGACCTAAGGAAGTCACAAAAAATTTAAAATAAATTTCACAAGACTTTCCCCTTATATTTCACACTTTCATTACCTCATATAATACTGTTTAATTAGCTACCCCTTGATGTCTAAGACACTTTCACTTTTTCCAGCTGAAAATCAGTCAGTTAATACAGAAGATGGCATAGGCCATCCAAAAAAATAGATGCTCATAAGCATCAAAGGTGTGAGGAAGGGAGAGACATAACCAACAGATGAGGAGCACATTTAAATAGATCTACCCGTGTTTTCCATTAAAACCCAGATGCAAGAGCAGCAGCATATAGCTAACCATGTGGAAAATGTAACTAGCTATGTGTTTGTATGTATGGTTTCTACAAATTTGACCTAGGCAGTTATTCAAAATATAGAATGAGTCAGAAGTCATTAGAAACACTTAAATGTTCTTTTGCGACACTTCTATATAATAAAATGAAATTTTGAAAATGGTATACTTTGTCCAGAATGTTTTGGGTTTTTTTGCTAAACATTAGACCCAGGAGGCTCTTCCTGAAAAAAGGGTTCTGTAGTTGAAGAAGATTAAAATGATGGAATAGTATAATTCTCTTGTTGGAGACCCATAATTTAAATAGGAACGTTCAGATGCTTTCAGCAAATTAGTCTGTTTACCACAACATTTTGAACACAGAAGGCTTTTTTGTTTATTCACAGAGAATCAGCGTCCTGCAGAACACAATGTTGAGACTAAAGTGATTTTAAAAAGGCCAACATAGGCTTTAAAAAAAAAAAAGGGACAGTAAGTAGTCCTTACTTTCTGATACTTTCAGATGTCAAAAAAAAGAAGAGGTCATGTTTACTAACATCAATAAACATATGTACTCCAGAAAAATACACTAATCATTATTGCAGGCTGATTTTTAATTTTAATTTAAAACCACATAAAATATATCTGATTTTCTATATGTAGAACCTAATTTTTTTTTTTAGATCCAGAGCTAAAAGACTACTTCACTAAGGTGAATAACTCAGAAAGGAAAATTTCTATCCACTTTCCTAAAATTGTTTTGTTGAAGAGAAATCCATTAGTAAGCTTGCAAGAATTTTTCTGTTTCAAAGAGTCATTTACATTCCTCCACAGGCAGTCTGTTTTTGAAGTGTGCAGCAGGAGGATGGGTGGTGTCTTCTTTCATAACTAGCGTCACTCAAGAGGTCAAGAACGCTTGGGTATGTTCTTTGCAGATTCTTTCAGAGTAAAGCAAAAAAGTGACTTTCTGTTCTTTCTGTTCATACTTTTTTGTTTAACTTAAGACTTTGGGAAAGATGAAATATTTTCCTTATTAATATTCTCCCAAAATTTATCATTAAAAATAACATATTCTTTATACAAAATGGCATAAATACAAAGTGGTATCAGTGATTTAAAAAATACCCACAATACACGGTGAAACCCTGTCTCTACTAAAAATACAAAAAAATTAGCCAGGCGTGGTGGTGGGCGCCTGTAGTCCCAGCTACGCGGGAGGCTGAGACAGGAGAATGGCGTGAGCCTGGGAGGCGGAGCTTGCAGTGAGCCAAGATCGTGCCACTGCACTCCAGCCTGGGCGACACAGCAAGACTCTGTTTCAAAAAAAAAAAAAAAATACCCACAATAATACATTCAAGAGAGACAAATACAGTTTTGCTATCATAAGGCTTCTTCTACTCTGGCAATGTGGACAGACACTAAATGAGTAATTGTGTAAATAATCATTAAGTTCTATGATGGAAAAATGCAGAATTCTCTGATAGAACTCCACTGATTATCACAGTTATTTCTGTCTGCATATAATACTGCTTCTCAGTGACTTTTCTGTTTTTCATCAATAATAAAAGCTATCTTATTCTAAAGCACAGGTGCCCAAACAATAGCATTTTTTGAGATAGTTTATTTAAGTATATGTAACAGTCTCTCTATTCTCCCTTGTTTTGGGTTTGCTTCATACATGTGGGGGATCAGATATGGATTCTGAGGGTGGAATGTGAAGCCCCAAATACTCTGGGAAGTGCGTTTTTGAAAGCAGATCCTGTAAGGCCACTGGTCTTGTGTACATTAACAGGTTATTCCTAACATGGCATGTTCTCCTTGTACAGATCCCATCTCAGACAACTTCTAAAGCTGCAGAAGTATATACCACAGATGGCCACAAAGGTCACTGCTCTCAGGGGCACTTTTATCTCTTCAACTCCAATAGGCTTCGAGTAGCATGGAGAAAGGGATTTTTCAACTTTAATGTTGAGAAAAGTATGCTGTTTGCCATACCATAGTTATGAAATAAAAATGTAAGTATGTGTGACCTAAGAGTTCTAAATTCAGTATTTTTCATAGTCTCACAGAACATTTAAAAACTAGATTTGAAGGGGAGAATAAGCCACTTATAATTAATCTCTAATTTGGTTTAACTCCATCCATGTGGTTTATCATTTTAAGTGTGGTTGATGTGCATGGTGTTTATTCTATGCATAATACAAGAGAATTCCAAAACATACTTTTCATGTCATCATTTTATAATTCTCAATGCTTGACTCAGTTTTAGAAATGAAGAAACAGGCAGTTAATACTCAAACTTTCACAATGTTCATAGCATATAAACAGAAAACATTGTCATATTTTATTTAATATATTTAATTACTTAATATGAGAAAATAATATTTACATGATTTTTATTTTAAATTCAAAGGAAAATAACTATACACATACATTTTAGTTAATTTGTTTTCTCAGGTTACTCATGTTTAGGCAGATATAATAATACTCTTTTCATGCTGAAGGAATAAATATCTGGTCTCCTTAATGATTCTATTTCTCAGCAACATAGAAAAAAATTGGATTCTGATTGCTTTTAAAAGGTTAGTAGTTTAGGTCACTGAGTATGCAAACCTCATGAAATTTCAAATGCTTTCCACCTTCGGTAAGTGTCTATATGTTGCCATACTATATGCATTTTCATGTAGAAGCCTGGATTACAGATTAAATTTTAAAATGCTCAGTCCTAGACCCAGACCTATGTTATTTTAAGTTAAACCACGAGATTTTTTGACTTGACAGTTTTGACCCACAAAATATCAATTTCACATGATTTAATGTAATAAAAATATATTTCCATAGCAATAAATAAAATTCACTTGAGTGGTTTGTGTTATCTGTTAATTAAAAAAATAAACAAAACAAAAGGAAACAGAACAAATACTACAGCAAATCTCTGAACAAGTATCTACAGGTCTTTGAAATTAAAACATCCATTATAAAATAAAGTGGTTATTTATGATTTAGGATGTTAACATTCTTTAAGCCCAGATTGTTAATGGCCGACTATTCATGTCATGAAATTAACTTTTAAATGATCACTGTCTAAAGTTTGCACAATGTCTCCATAATTTCTCTCTTATTATGTTCATTTTTTCTGAAGACGTAAAAGCTCGTTTGTTATTAATTGCAAATTTTACCTAAAAAACTATTTAAAATCATTTATGGTAGGCATCAGGAAAAGTCCTATGATTTATTTAACACTTCATGTTTGGAGTATCAATAACCAGTGGTATTTAATTTACTAATTCATTTGTATTTGCCATCTAAAAGTAGTGAGGCCTTAATATCAAGAGGTTTTTTTAGGTATTTACTTATTACTTATTTTATCTGATCCAAATAGAAAAATGTATGTAGAAACCCAAGGAAATCAGCTTTTCCCTAGTAACACAATGCCACCTCTGATGACTACTTAGTACCTGAATCAAACCAATCTTTCAAAACTTGTTACTGCAAGTGAATTGTTTGGCACATTATATTACTAATTGGATGAATTATATTTTAATTATTAAAGACTGAGAATCATTAAATACTCCCTGCCCATCTATTTTCATCAGGTTCAACTTATTATGACTTGGTCATCTGTATTCCCTTGTGAAAAGTACCAATGCAGTTTTCAGAATAGTCATACCATGGATTATCTTTTACGAGCAATCTTTTTTTTTTTTGTTCTCACTTAAATTGTTTTTTATTTTCTTATTGTGTCTCAATAAGAATAAAACTTTTTGAAGGGAGGGAGAATCATTCTCACATCTTCTAGCGCCTTTTCTTGGGCTTCTTATCCAATAAGTTTTCCAAAAAAAAAAATGGCTGATTGCTTGGTTTCTGGAGCACACCATTTTCCCCCCTCCAAAACAAAACTATTAGGGAGACAGACACAACAATTTCAAAGTATTCATTTTGTAAAGGGCCAGAGCTGACATTTCTGAATATCACAATTTAAGATTGTTATTCAAGTTTGAACCATGAGCCATCTACATAGATATGTATGTGAGTCAAAAAGGCTAGAAAATCTAAGTGTCAGAAAATCTTCTGTTGTCAGCAACCATCAGCTAGATGATGCTTGAGGGAAATGGCTTAATTTTCCTTCTTTCTGAAAACTGGCATTTCAACTGCCAAAAGATTGTTTTCTGAATATTTGGCCTTAAAAAGCTGAGCAATGACATGTTTCAACACAACTTTGAAGGGTTATAAGAGATTTAGAAAAAAAATATAAACAATTCATATGTAAACACACATATATATAAAATATATATATAGTTTCACACACACCCACAAACACACACACATCCTGTTGGTAGCTAGTGACACTTTCACTAGTAAGAGTGAAATGTGATTACATTCATTTGCTTCAGCTAAAAATTAGTTTTTTATATCTTTGTGAAATAATTAAATTCAAAGTGGGTATTTCTAGGATTTCTATCAATATGAATTTTAAACTCCATTTTTTCTTAAATGTTGCACATTATACTTCTAGCTTTAAATTGGTAGCTGCCTCACAAGAGGCAAGTATCTATTCTGCAAGAGATTAATAGAAGACTTGTATTAATGGGCGTGACCCTAACATTTAAAATTTCACTCTGTATTTTTTTCTCTTCCTTTTTTCCCTCCTTTTCCTTCATATCTTCTACATCTTTTCTATTTGTCTTTCTAATTTGAGAGGTACTGCCTGAGACATTTTGTCATTGGAGTTACTATGGTACTTTGCCTCATATTTTTGTAAGTCATTATGATTAACATTTTTAATGGGTTTAATTAATAAACAGATTGATTTGGCAGAAACATGGTGGGTTCCTGTTATTAGACATTATATAAGGAGAGGTGGCATTTAAGGGAAGGCAGAGGAAACTAATATTTACAGAATACCAAGTGTGGACAGGCACTGTGCTAGATACTTGATACATAAATTCTTATTTAAACCACAATGGGTTAGGTAGTTGCCTTAGTCTATTTCCTGCTACTATAACAGAAAATTACAGACTGAGTAATTTATAAAGAACAGAAGTTCTTTTGACTCATGATTCTGGAGGCTGGGAAGTCCAGGAGCATGGTGCCAGCATCTTGTGAGGGCCATCCCATGGCTAAGGGTATCACATGGTAAATGAACACAGGACACAGGGAGAAAATGGAGCTGAACTTATTCTTTAATCAAGAACTCACTCCTATGATAATTAACCTATTCCTGTGATAACAGCATGAATCCATTCATTAGGGCAGAGCCCTCAAGGCCTAGTCACCTCTTAAAGGCCCCGCCTCTTAAGACTGTTACAAAGCCAATTAAGTTTTTAACACGTGAACATTTGGGGGATACATTCAAACCATAGCATTAGTATAATTATCACAATCATATAGATAAAGAAGCAGTGAAGCTGACCTGGGTCATGATAGAGCTGAGGTTCTCACAAAGTGTCTATGGCTCTGAAGCACGTGCTCTTTCTTATTTTAAATTCCACTACCTGCTGGTGTGACCTTGGAGAAGTCAGTTATGTATTGACTTATATCATCACATTCCAGAAAAAGGACTTGAAATAGTTGAATCACCTAATCTCTCTGGATTACAATTTCTTTGTCAAAAAAATAAAGACTTCAACTCAGTAATCCTGTGAAGAGTATCATTTGATAAATTCCTTGTGTCCTAGAGTTCCCCCAAAGTGCCAAGATTAAAGGGTATATGCATCTCTCATGCTACATGATATGCATTTTACCATGTAATATTTCATTGAAACTCTTACAATTTTCACATTTTCAAAATCTGTTAAATTATGTTGTCATAAAACTTTATTAAGACATTTATTTAGTATAAAACAATCTGTAACAGTATTCAGTGTTTGTTATTAACGATAAAAATCCCTTTCCAAGATCCTGGATTTCTGATTTTTTGAACACTGACAAATCACTAGCAACAGCTAAAACTACTTTCTGTCTAGTTTACATACCCATTTCAAGGTTTCAGAGATTTAAAACGTGCTTTGAAGGGTCCTATATCTTTTACAATCATGTCAAATATAGCAAAAAGCTAAAACCATTGTTAAACAACACTGATCATACGTATCACATAGTGACTTATTCATGCAGTCATTCATTCACATAACATTACCTAATGGGCTACTATATGCTATATAAAATACAGAAGTTCTATGGTAGTGAAACCAGAAGATGTAGTATGTGCTTTGTAAGAGTTTACATTCTAGCAGAGGAGATAGGAAATAAATGGCTAAACATACATATGCATGCATATACACACAGAATGATGAGTAAAATGAATAAAACAAATAGAATACTGAGACAGAAAAAAACAAGATATGGAGACATATCCGTGATGGGACCCTCAAGGAAGCTGAAGGCCTAGAGAGTAACCACCTTTTTGTGTAGGGAAGCAGGAAGAGCACTCCAGGTAGAAAAATTAGCATGAGGTGGGTTAGATGACCAGGTCCATGTACACATACAAAAAAGCTAAGGGTTCCTTCAGCTATGACTACTTAGTTTTAAAAGTAAGGAAACTAAAAGCAGGTGAAGCTTTTAAACTGCCTGCCTTTTTCAGGGGTCACAAAAAACAACTCTGCCACCTTACATAAACATTTCTCCAGAAAGCAACTTTTTATTCATTCATTTATTTATTTTTAGAGGCTGGGTTTTGTTATGTTGCTCAGGTTGGGTTAAAGTGGCTATACACAGGCATGATCATGGCACACTACACCTCGGAACTCCAGGGCTCCAGCAGTCCTCCTGCCCTGGACTCCTGAGTAGCTGGGACTGCAGGTGCATGCCACTGTGCCTGGACACAGTAGGCAAGGCCAAGATTCAGGAGTGAACATGAGAAAAGACCAGCAGTAACATACATGGCTTCAATAAGAGTCACGTTTCTTCCAGCAAAAATTCCCCAAAAACAAAAAATCCTATTCTGGTAAAAATACAAAGCTATTAAAAGGCTCTATATGGTGGCCTGGGAACACTGCACACCATTTAAGGGAGATGAAGAAATATTGGTAACATGTTTTTCCCGTTTCCTTATATTACTGTAATTTAATGTTAAGATCAAAATGATCCAAGGAAACTTGGACTCTTGGGGAAATCTAGATAAAATCACATTTGAAAACAAATAATTATCTTAGAGGGAAACTTTCCCATGACAATTTTAATTAAGCCAATAATATTCTAGAAATGTAGATGTCCTAATGGTATCTATGACTGTTATTCAATTATGTTCACTAGTGTTTTGTGTCCTTGTACATCTATGTCCTTCTACACTTTAAAATCTTGAGGAAGAAATGTGACTCCCCCTTTCTGTGTAGTTCCAACTTGAATAAAGTTGACATGTCACCTTTAACAGAATAATAAAAATAAAAATTTAAAAATGTTTTTTTAAAATAATTTCAACTTTTATTTTAGATTCAGTGGTACATGTGTAGGTTTGTTACATGTGTATATTGCCTGGTGCTGAGGTTTGGAGTACAAATGATCTTGTCACCCAAGTACTGAGCACAGTACTCAATAGATAGTTTTTCAGACCTTGCCCTCCTCCCCCTCTCCCCGCTAGTAGTCTCCAGTGTCTGTTATTCCCATCTGTATGTCCAGGTGTACCCAATGTTTAGCTCCCACTTATAAGTGAGAACATGTGGTATTTGGTTTTCTGTTCCTGTGTTTATTCAAAGAAAACAACTTTTTATGATATGTTATGATATCTGTATTTAGATCTACGAAATAAAACTCAATTTAAAATAAATTTACTCTACAGCATGATTATACTTTCTCAAATATCTTTTTTAGGATTGGGAGCTGTGGTTCCCTGTCTCTGCTCAGCATCATGGTGAGAGAGTATTCTAAAACATCACTAGCCTGGGAAAAGATCAAAATTCAAAGTACATTTTCTATTGCATGTGTATCGCTTTCATACTATCTTAAATTTGAAAAATCATAAGCTGAATTGTTGCAAGTTGGGGACCACCTGTATTGTATGTAGTACTTGCCCCCTTTCATCTCTTTAGTGGGTGATAGGATAGCCCTGAGAAGCCTCCCTATAAGACAGTGACATGTCTGTGCCCAGCCAGAGCTCTGACAAGAGGGAATGTCCAGGAGTTGTGGGGAGCTGATAGGCACTCAGTACATCTCTACACTTCCCAATTAAACAGGTAAGTATTGAGTACCCACTTTTACCCATCCAATCAGCCACCCACGTATTCACCAAATATCCCAAGCATGCAACATTCTCAAGACTTCTGCATTTGCTTCCCCTTCTTCCTGATATTCTCTTCATCAAATATTCACAATCCACTCCTTTACTTCATCTTGGCTAGTGTTCAAATGTCAACTCTGCCAACCCAACAGAGACGTCCATCCTAACTGTAGTCATTTGCTGGGACCACTATAACAAAATATCACAACCTGGGTAGCTTAAACAACAGACACTTATTTTCTCACAGTTCTAGAGACTGGAAGCCCAAGACCAAGATGCTGGCAGGGTTTATTTCCTCTGAGCCCTCTCTCCTTGACTTGCAGATGACTGCCCTTCTGTTGCTCCTTCACATGGCTATCCCTCTCTGTACATGCACCCTTAGTGTTTCTTCCTGTGTCCAAATTTCCCCATCTAATAAGGACATCAGAAAGATTGGATTAGGGCACATCCTAAAGGATCCACTTTAACTTAATTTGTTCTTCAAAGGCTTTGTTTCTAAATGTGATCACATTCTATAGTATTGGTGATTAGGGCTTCAACATATGAATATGTGAGAACACAGGTTAATCCAAATGTCATAACTGATTATTCTATCTAATGACACAGCTTCATAACGTTCCCTCTCCCCACTGTAACTTAGTTTCCTTTGTAGCACTTATTATTTGACATAATTTATATGTATTTGCTTTTTCCCTGGCTCCCTCCCCTGGAATGTAAAGTCCAGGAAGCACTTTGTTTTGCTCACTGCAATATTCCCATCACCTAAATCAGTCTCTGGCACAGAGCTGATATTCAGTATATAAATATTGAATGAGTGAGTAACTTTTCTGAGGACTCCTTCTGCATTAGGCATCCGGCTGGACCAAGTAAGAGATGGATCCAGATGAAAGACAAGGGAGCAGATCTCAAACAAGGAGTGCCGTATGAACCATGGGTGCTGTTCTTCTAGTTGCCAATCTCTTCTTTTCCACCTCAGTGACCAGGCTGTGCTGCACGTGAGCACTGCTGGTGGGGACCTCAGGGATGATCACAGGATCAGGAGTAAAGGTGAATTAATACCTACTCTATAGGTAGATTAGATTATCTATCCTAGGTTCATTCTTGGGAGAGTGTTGCTTAATAGCTTTGTCTTTCTTTTGACTTAAAGACTGAGGACAATAACTTTAGATATGGCTTCTTATCTTCCTTTATTTTTGATCACTTTCAACATCTAGACTTCTACTCTAAAAACACAGATTTATAAAACAGTTATTTGGAAAAAGAAGGGAGAATCAAGAGGGGAGTTTATTGCAGAGTGCTCTAGACTCTTCTCTCTTTAAGAGATTTTACATGAAATCTGCATATATATCTATATATATATATAGTTATATATATAGTTTTTTTTTACATGGAAGTTTTTTCCTTTCATTAAGTATTGATACTGTTGATCTGTTCACAGAAGCTCTGCAGTCAAACTAACAAATATTCTGTATCTTAGATTTTCTTAAATAATTTGAGATATTAAAACTACCATATTTACTTGTATAATTTTTCATTGAGTGAAACTGATAAAATCAGTATCAGATTTACAACCAGAATAATGCTACCTCTACTCATCAATTCCTTATCTTTCTTGCTGTTGTTTCTTTGCTTTTAATTTCTTTTAATTCTTTTTATATTATTATGCTTTACGTATTAGGGTACATGTGCACAACGTGCAGGTTAGTTACATATGTACACATGTGCCATGTTGGTGTGCTGCACCCATTAACTGGTCATTAAACATTAGGTATATCTCCTAATGCTATCCCTCCCCCCTCCGCCCACCCCGCAGCAGGCCCCAGTGTGTGATGTTCCCCTTCCTGTGTCCAAGTGTTCTCATTTTTCAATTCCCACCTATGAGTGAGAACATGCGGTGTTTGGTTTTTTGTCCTTGCGATAGTTTGCTGAGAATGATGGTTTCCAGCTTCATCCATGTCCCTACAAAGGACATGAACTCATCATTTTTTATGGCTGCATAGTATTCCATGGTACATATGTGTCACATTTGTTTAATCCAGTCTATCATTGTTGGACATTTGGCTTGGTTCCAAGTCTTTGCTATTGTGAATAGTGCCGCAATAAACATACGTGTGCATGTGTCTTTATAGCAGCATGATTCTTAATCCTTTGGGTATATACCCAGTAATGGGATGGCTGGGTCAAATGGTATTTCTACTTCTAGATCCCTGAGGAATCGCCACGCTGACTTCCACAATGGTTGAACTAGTTTACAGTCCCACCAACAGTGTAAAAGTGTTCCTATTTCTCCACATCCTCTCCAGCACCTGTTGTTTCCTGACTTTTTAATGATCGCCATTCTAACTGGTGTGAGATGGTCTCTCATTGTGGTTTTGATTTGCATTTCTCTGATGGCCAGTGATGATGACCATTTTTTCATGTGTCTTTTGGCTGCATAAATGTCTTCTTTTGAGAAGTGCCTGTTCATATCCTTCGCCCACTTGTTGATGGGGTTGTTTTTTTCTTGTAAATTTGTTTGAGTTCATTGTAGATTCTGGATATTAGCCCTTTGTCAGATGAGTAGGTTGTGAAAATTTTCTCCCATTCTGTAGGTTGCCTGTTCACTCTGATGGTAGTTTGTTTTGCTGTGCAGAAGCTCTTTAGTTTAATTAGATCCCATTTGTCAATTTTGGCTTTTGTTGCCATTGCTTTTGGTGTTTTAGACATGAAGTCCTTCCCATGTCTATGTCCTGAATGGTATTGCCTAGGTTTTCTTCTAGGGTTTTTATGGTTTTAGGTCTAACATGTAAGTGTTTAATCCATCTTGAATTAATTTTTGTATAAGGTGTAAGGAAAGGATTCAGTTTCAGCTTTCTACATATAGCTAGCCAGTTTTCCCAGCACCATATATTAAATAGGGAATCCTTCCCCCATTGCTTGTTTTTGTCAGGTTTGTCAAAGATCAGATGGTTGTAGATACGTGGCATTATTTCTGAGGGCTCTGTTCTGGTTCCATTGGTCTATATCTCTGTTTTGGTACCAATACCAGGCTGTATTGGTTACTGTAGCCTTGTAGTATAGTTTGAAGTCAGGTAGCATGATGCCTCCAGCTTTGTTCTTTTGGCTTAGGATTGACTCGGCGATGCAGGCTCTTTTTTGGTTCCATATGATCTTTGAAGTAGTTTTTTCCAATTCTGTGAAGAAAGTCATTGGTAGCTTGATGGGGATGGCATTCAATCTATAAATTACCTTGGGCAGTATGGCCATTTTCACGATATTGATTCTTCCTACCCATGAGCATGGAATGTTCTTCCATTTGTTTGTATCCTCTTTTATTTCATTGAGCAGTGGTTTGTAGTTCTCCTTGAAGAGGTCCTTCACGTCCCTTGTAAGTTGGATTCCTAGGTATTTTATTCTCTTTGAAGCAATTGTGAATGGGAGTTCACTCATGATTTCGCTCTCTGTTTGTCTGTTATTGGTGTATAAGAATGCTTGTGAATTTTGTACATTGATTTTGTATCCTGAGACTTTGCTGAAGTTGCTTATCAGCTAAAGGAGATTTTGGGCTGAGACGATGGGGTTTTCTAGATATACAATCATGTCATCTGCAAACAGGGACAATTTGACTTCCTCTTTTCCTAACTGGATAGCCTTTATTTCCTTCTCCTGCCTGATTGTCCTGGCCAGAACTTCCAACACTATGTTGAATAGGAGTGGTGAGGGAGGGCATCCCTGTCTTGTGCCAGTTTTTAAAGGGAATGCTTCCAGTTTTTGTCCATTCAGTATGATATTGGCTGTGGGTTTCTCATAGATAGCTCTTATTATTTTGAGATACGTCCCATCAATACCTACTTTATTGAGAGTTTTTAGCATGAAGGGTTGTTGAATTTTGTCAAAGGCCTTTTCAGCATCTATTGAGATAATCATATGGTTTTTGTCTTCAGTTCTGGTTATATGCTGGATTACGTTTATTGATTTTTGTATGTTGAACCAGCCTTGTATCCCAGGGATGAAGCTCACTTGATTAGGGTAGATAAGCTTTTTGATGTGCTGCTGGATTCAGTTTGCCAGTATTTTATTGAGGATTTTTGCATCGATGTTCATTGAGGATATTAGTCTAAAATTATCTTTTTTTTGTTGTGTCTCTGCCAGGCTTTGGTATCAAGACGATGCTGGCCTCATAAAATGAGTTAGGGAGGATTCCCTCTTTTTCTATTGATTGGAATAGTTTCAGAAGAAATGGTACCAGCTCCTCCTTGTACTGCTGGTAGAATTCGGCTGTGAATCCACCTGATCCTGGACTTTTTTTGGTTGGTAAGCTATTAATTATTGCCTCAATTTCAGAGCCTGTTACTGGTCTATTCAGAGATTCAACTTCTTCCTGGTTTAGTCTTGGGAGGGTGTATGTGTCCAGGAATTTATCCATTTCTCCTAGATTTTCTAGTTTATTTTCGTAGAAGTGTTTATAGTATTCTCTGATGGTAGTTTGTATTTCTGTGGGATTGCTGGTGATATCCCCTTTATCATTTTTTATTGCATCTATTTGATTCTTCTCTCTTTTCTTCTTTATTAGTCTTGCTAGTGGTCTATCAATCTTGTTGATCTCTTCAAAAAACCAGCCCCTGGATTCATTGATTTTTTGAAGGGTTTTTTGTGTCTCTATCTCCTTCAGTTCTCCTCTGATCTTAGTTATTTCTTGCCGTCTGCTAGCTTTTGAATGTGTTTGCTCTTGCTTCTCTAGTTCTTTTAATTGTGATGTTAGGGTGTCAATTTTAGATCGTTCCTGCTTTCCCTTGTGGGCATTTAGTGCTATAAATTTCCCTCTACACACTGCTTTGAATGTGTCCCAGAGATTCTGGTATGTTGTGTCTCGGTTCTCGTTGGTTTCAATGAACATCTTTATTTTTGCCTTCATTTCGTTATGTACCCAGTAGTCATTCAGGAGCAGGTGTTCCGTTTCCATGTAGTTGAGCGGTTTTGAGTGAGTTTCTTAATCCTGAGTTCTGGTTTGATTGCACTGTGGTCTGAGAGACAGTTTGTTATAATTTCTGTTCTTTTACATTTGCTGAGGAGTGCTTTACTTCCAACTATGTGGTCAATTTTGGAATAAGTGCGATGTGGTGCTGAAAAGAATGTATATTCTGTTGATTTGGGGTGGAGCATTCTGTAGATGTCTATTAGGTCTACTTGGTGCAGAGCTGAGTTGAATTCCTGGATATCCTTGTTAACTTTCTGTCTCGTTGATCTGTCTAATGTAGACAGTGGGGTGTTAAAGTCTCCCATTAATATTGTGTGGGAGTCTAAATCTCTTTGTAGGTCTCTAAGGACTTGCTTTATGAATATGGGTGCTCCTGTATTGGGTGCATATAGATTTAGGATAGTTAGCTCTTCTTGTTGAATTGATCCCTTTACCATTATGTAATGGCCTTCTTTGTCTCTTTTGATCTTTGTCGGTTTAAAGTCTGTTTTATCAGAGACTAGGATTGCAACCCCTGCCTTTTTTTGTTTTCCATTTGCTTGGTAGGTCTTCCTCCATCCCTTTATTTTGAGCCTATGTGTGTCTCTGCACTTGAGATGGGTTTCCTGAATACAGCACACTGATGGGTCTTGACTCTTTATCCAATTTGCCAGTCTGTGTCTTTTAATTGGAGCATTTAGTCCATTTACATTTAAGGTTAATATCGTTATGTGTGAATTTGATCCTGTCATTATGATGTTAGCTGGTTATTTTGCTCATTAGTTGATGCAGTTTCTTCCTAGCCTTGATGGTCTTTACAATTTGGCATGTTTTTGCAGTGGCTGGTACCGGTTGTTCCTTTCCATGTTTAGTGCTTCCTTCAGGAGCTCTTTTAGGGCAGGCCTGGTGGTGACAAAATCTCTCAGCATTTGCTTCTCTGTAAAGGATTTTATTTCTTCACTTATGAAGCTTAGTTTGGCTGGATATGAAATTCTGGGTTGAAAATTCCTTTCTTGAAGAATTTTGAATATTGGCAACCACTCTCTTCTGGCTTGTAGAGTTTCCGCTGATAGATCAGCTGCTAGTCTGATGGGCTTCCCTTTGTGGGTAACTTGACCTTTCTCTCTGGCTGCCCTTAACATTTTTTCCTTCATTTCAACTTTGGTGAATCTGACAATTATGTGTCTTGGAGTTGCTGTTCTCGAGGAGTATCTTTGTGGCATCATCTGTATTTCCTGCATTTGAATGTTGGCCCGCCTTGCTAGATTGGGGAAGTTCTCCTGGATAATATCCTGCAGAGTGTTTTCCAACTTGGTTCCATTGTCCTCGTCACTTTCAGGTACACCAATCAGACTTAGATTTGGTCTTTTCATATAGTCCCATACTTCTTGAAGGCTTTGTTCATTTCTTTTTTTCTCTAAACTTCTCTTCTCACTTCATTTCATTCATTTGATCTTCCATCACTGATACCCTTTCTTCCAGTTGATCGAATCGGCTACTGAGGCTTGTGCATTCGTCACATAGTTCTCATGCCTTGGTTTTCAGTTCCATCAGGTCCTTTAAGGACTTCTCTGCATTGGTTATTCTAGTTAGCCATTCGTCTAATTTTTTTTCAAGGTTTTTAACTTCCTTGCCATGGGTTCAAACTTCCTCCTTTAGCTTGGAGTAGTTTGATTGTCTGAAGCCTTCTTCTCTCAACTTGTCAAAATCATTCTCCATCCAGCTTTATTCCATTGCTGGTGAGGAGCAGCGTTACTTTGGAGGAAGAGACGCGCTCTGATTTTTAGAGTTTCCAGTTTTTCTGCTCTGTTTTTTCCCCATCTTTGTGGTTTTATCTACCTGTGGTCTTTGATGATGGTGACATACAGATGGGGTTTTGGTGTGGATGTCCTTTCTGTTTGCTAGTTTTTCTTCTAACAGTCAGGACCTTCAGCTGCAGGTCTGTCAGAGTTTGCTGGAGGTCCACTACAGACCCTGTTTGCCTGGGTATCAGCAGCAGAGGCTGCAGGACAGCAGATATTGGTGAACAGCAAATGTTGCTGCCTGATCATTCCTCTGGAACTTTTGTCTCAGAGGAGCACCCGGCTGCTTGAGGTGTCATTCTGCTCCTACTGGGGGGTGCCTCCCAGTTAGGCTACTCGGGCGTCAGGGACCCAGTTGAGGATGCCATCTGTCCATTCTCAGATCTCCAGCTGCGTGCTGGGAGAACCACTATTCCCTTCAAAGCTTTCAGACAGGGACATTAAATCTGCAGAGGATTCTGCTGCCTTTTCTTTGGCTATGCCCTGCCCCCAAGAGGTGGAGTCTACAGAGGCAGGCAGGCCTCCTTGAGCTGCAGTGGGCTCCCTGAATTCGAGCTTCCCTTCCCGGCCGCTTTGTTTACCTACTCAAGCCTAGGGGCAATGGTGGGCACCCCTCCCCCAGCCTTGCTGCCACCTTGCAGTTTGATCTCAGACTCCTGTGCTAGCAATGAGGGAGGCTCCGTGGGTGTAGGACCCTCTGAGCCAGGCGTGGGATATAATATCCTGTTGTGCCGTTTGCTAAAACCATTGGAAAACCACAGTATTAGGGTGGGAGTGACCCGATTTTCCAGGTGCCATCTGTCACCCCTTTCTTTGACTAGGAAAGGGAATTCCCTGACCCCTTGCACTTCCTGGGTGAGGCGATGCCTCGCCCGGCTTCGGCTCATGCTTGGTGCACTGCACCCACTGTCCTGCATCCACTTTCCAACACTCCCCAGTGCGGTGAACCCGGTACCTCAGTTGGAAATGCAGAAATCACCCATCTTCTGCGTCGCTGACGCTGGGAGCTATAGACTGGAGCTGTTCCTATTCAGCCATCTTGGCTCCACCCTCCATTTTTTTTTTTAATTCTTTGCTGTGGATCTACCAAGGCTTTTGGTACTCACTGGCTACAAAACATGTCCTAGAATGATGTTTCCCAAAATGTGTTTGGTTAAAAGATGTTTCATCTAGTTATGTTTGAAGTATGCATGATGATAATAATAACAAACAACCATGGTCTAATTATAAAAAAAAATCATCAGAAATATTTTGTCTACCAGTAAGAATAATAACACTACAAGAACTATCATGAAGTATTTACTGTGTTTCAGATACTGGACTAAGCACTTCATATGTACTATATCATTAATCCTCACAATAATTTCACAAATGATAAAACTGAGTCTTAGAGTAATTTAACTTGCTTAAGTTCATCCAAGTACTCCATGCCTGAAGCAGATTTTGAACTCATATTTGCTTAACTCCAGAACTCAAACTTGTATGAATATACATGTAGCCTTTCAGAGAATGCACTTGCAACATTTAGAATGAGAAAGCAAATGTAAGAAAGACATGAAAAATATTAAAATTTATAAAAGAATAAAAATTTCTGTGGCATGGAAGTTTAAATCTTATTTAATCTATGTTGACATAAATAGTTGATCTATGTTGAGATAAATAGTTTAAGAATCCAAAAACCAAAATTAAAAAAGTGGAAGCTGTTGTCTAAAAACAAAACAAAAACAAAGCCTTTCAATGAAAGAACCAGGCCTAGACAATTTTATACACAAACTTTATCAAGCTTTAAGAGGTAGATATTAGGTTGGTGCAAAAGTAATTGTCGTTTTGCAATTAAAGCAATGGCAAAAATCAAAAGTACTTTTGTACCAACCTATAATTCCCTTCCAATCTAAGCCTCTGCAACCAATCAAAAGAGCACTGTGGAACAAAACATACAAATGGAGATTGTGCTATAGCGAAGAGAGGCAGACAATGAAGTGACCATTATTGGATGGGAAGGATCAATTCAGATAACTTCTATGAGGGTGATGGGGTTGGGAGAAATTCTACATCAGACACTGCCAAGATAATCCTCTCTGAGAAGGTGATATTGTTATTAGATTAATGATGCTCTGAGAGACAAGAAGTGGCTGAACATGATATGAGAAAGCTACATTTCAAGGACAAAGAATAACAAGTGAAATACTCTGAGCCAGAAATGTGAGTACACATTCAAGAAATAGAAGAACAGATAAAATGTTCATATGAAGAGGAAGAGAGATATGAGATCATTTTGGAGAGGCAATTTCAGTGATTCAAGCGATAGATGGTGGCATTAGTTATGGTGGTTACAGAGGAGACCGTGAAAAGTGGAGAGCTTTGAGTTGCATTTTGGAGACACTGATATTCAATATATATGTACTATATATACATAATATATATGTCTATATATCCATTTTGCTCTTAATATGGCCAGGGAGACATAAATACAAAGTAAAAACTCTCATTTCATCAGTGGTTTGATATAAAATACTTTGAAATGTCATAAAGGCACTATCAGAAAGTGTGAGGTTGGAATAAGAAATGTAGTTTATTAATAATAAAAAGATGTTTCTTAATGAAATAAAATCATTTTATAGCATTTCAATCCATCTTTCTTATCCCTGTTAACACTTATCTGAATGTGAATAGGTTTTCTATTAAAGTACACTGACCAGAATGCTTAATGAATCTTTCTAGACTACATTATGGCTCCACTTTCCACTGGAATCCTAAATAAGCTAAGTAACAGATTTAGGTGCACATAGCAGCTGCTATCAACTCCCCGCTTCTGACATCGTTCAAATTTTATTTCACAGATTTTTCACAATCACTTTTAGAAAATCATATAGTACAGTAGAGAGAGAAGTGGAACAAGGCCAGAAAAATCCACATTCTGCTGCTAATTAATAAGGGATACTGAGTCTCAGTTTATTCATCTGCAAAATGAGAATGCTCAATGCCCATCATGCTTCTTGTAGCATTATTCTAAGAAGCAAATAAGTGATGTGAAATGAATTTTGGAAATCATAAGCTGTAAGATTTGGTTATTCTGTAATAATTTATAATTCTTGGAAGCACATGAATTTAATAATATCCTGAGATCAAATGCAATAAAAGCTAATAAAATCAGTTCAGAATAATTATAAAATTTGCATCTGCCTTTTGATCAATGGCAGATTTATGATGTAATGATCACTGTGGATCAAAAGTACTCTGCTACTGGTGCCCAGGTGGGCAGAGCTTCATCTCTAAAATGAAAGTGTGGGAATCACCAAATATTGCATTTCAAATGCATCTGTGAGTACATGAGATCAGTAAGCAAACATCAAGAGACTCTTCTTCCATGATTTAATATGCACGAGTAGCCCCAATAAGAATCCTTTCTGATATGAACAGACACTTCTCAAAAGGAGACATTTATGCGGCCAAAAAACATACGAAAAAAAGCTCAACATCACTGCTCATCAGAGAAAATGCAAATGAAAACCACAATGAGATACCATCTCATGACATTCAGAATGGCGATTATTAAAAAGTCAGGACACAATAGATGTTGGCAAGGCTGAGGAGAAATAGGAATGCTTTTGTTGGTGGGAATGTAAATTAGTTCAACCATCATGGTAGACAGTATGGTGATTCCTCAAGGATCTAGAACCAGAAATACCATTTGACCCAGCAGTCTGTTACTGGGTATTCACTCAAAGGGATATAAATCATTCTACTCTAAAGACACATGCACACGTATGTTTACTGCAGCACTATTTACAATAGCAAAGATATGGAACCAACCCAAATGCACATCAATGATAGACTGGATAAACAAAATGTGGTACATATACACCACGGAATACTATGCAGCCATAAAAAGGGATGAGATCATGTCCTTTGCAGGAACATGGATGAAGCTGGAAGCCATCATCCTCAGCAAACTAACACAGAAACACAAAACCAAACACCACATGTTCTCACTCATAAGTGGGACTTGAACAATGAGGACACATGGTCACAGACAGGGGAACAACACACATCAGGGCCTGTTTCAGGGTGGGGGCTGATGGGAAGGAACTTAGAGGAGAGGTCACTAGGTGCAGCAAACCACCATGGCACATGTATACCTATGTAACAAACCTGCACGTTTTACACATGTATCCTGTTTTTTTTTTTTTTTTTAGAAGAAATTAAAGAATCCTTTCCTTACAAATTTTTTATTTTTTTCCATTAAAGGTGCCTAAGATTCAGAATGCCAGATTAAAGGGAATTACCAAAAAAAAAAAAAAAAACAAACTTATAGTATATCCTGCTTAAACTGTATAGAAACTCATTAAAATAATTTGTGGTGGAAATATACAGAAGAGAATTTAAGGGAAATAACTATTCCAACAAATCCTACTAGCTGGTGAAAGGTCTAAATCAGGCTTTTAAAAATATTCTAATATTCAGTAAACAGGCCTTCCTAACTGCAGTCCTTGAAAGACCACCTTAAATTTTATTAAAAGGCACAAGATGTTTTTTGGACACCATTATTACCCAACAAATATTTATGGAAATCTGATATAACAGGATCATGAATTATAATTAAATGAAAAAGAAAAAAAAACTCCAATTGCTATATGCATAGATAATGTATTGTACCATGTAAGTTAAATCTTATTTAACAAAATAACTCAAATAATTTAATGCATAATCCTTTTTGGCATTGCAATTATTTTTTGAATAATATTATTATTTATTTTAAATGTTCTGATCAGTTGTATATGCCTTTGAGCATTAACGCATTAACTAGACTAGGTACATCTATCAGGTGACACACTTAATATGCCATGATGCTAAAATAAAAATAAAAGTCCAACTCTTTTGTTCACAAACAACATAGCAATGGAAAACAAAGTCAAATTATTTCTTTATTCAAGGGTACTTCTTTACAGCCAATATAATAAAGATTCCTAAACAAATTACGCTCTGTTAGATAACTGAAACTATTGTGTAATTTTAGATGGAAGACTTCATTCATTGTAGATATGACAGATAAAACTTATACCTAAATATGATTCCTTTTATAGTTTTAGGCATTATAAACACAAAAATATGTCATCACTTTATCACACAAATTACTAAAAAGTACACACCCATACAAAAGCTGATGTTTCTTATGTACTTAGAATGAACTGTGATGCAGACTACATCTGATCAGCAGTGACTTGAACATCACTATGCACAGTATTCCCACAATACATAGGGTTAAAAACATGGCTTCAATAGAAGAAATTCTGCATTTCAAAAAGAAACAAATGTATTCACCAACTGTTGGATTTCAGTTACTGAGGGAGGTAACTTCATGTAGCAACATTGTTTTACCGAGAGAAAAATTCTGATTCTACACTCTGTTAAAGGAATTCATGCAACTCAGCCTAACAAAATTTGCAACTGGCATGGATAACGTGGTCAAAGTGGCCCCAGTGATTTAAAGTGACAAGGTCAGAGGGGCCAGATGGACAGATACAATTAGGTAACGCATGAGTAGGAGAGTATTCCAACACAATTCATATACTTGTGGCTTTGCTTTAATGGGGTGAGGGACAACAGGTGACAAATTGTGGCACTGGAGGTTTCTAGTTATCACAGGGGATAATCAGAAATACCTTTAAATTATTGGCTGTGTGAATGGTAAATTTTTATCAAAGCAACAGAAATCATTCTTTGTGATGAAGCCAATGTCCCACTCCTTTGAACAATGCTCTTTCTCCAGTGAATTCATCAGTAAAAACTTCCCACTGCTTCAACTATTTGCTTAATAGCAAACAAAATTAAATTAGATCCATATTTTTAAAACATTCTCCTCTCTAGGTCTTTTAAGTAATCAGTAATTACCAAAATGAGAAATTTTGTCCTGGATATGACTCTGAAATACAACTATCCAGGCTGTGTGAAATATACATTAGTTCAAAGTTGCCAACACAATGTAAAACTTCACTCTAAACCCTCTCTAAAAAAACTGCTGGGAGATGTACTCCAGAAAATAGAAAAATAATAGATTCTAGAAAGAAAAATTTGTGGCTATAAAAATGGAATACACATAGACATACAAACTGATATTAATGTACAAAGCCAACCAATCAAATCAAAATTGTGATAAGGAGATTAGCATAATACAGAGTTTAGTCCAAATAATTGTTAATATATAATACAAAAAGTACTCAAAATATGGAACTGAAATCTCAAGTGGGCACAAAATGTAAAGAGGTGTGCCTTGCTCAGTGTATAGGTAGGTGGATAAGATGAGAGTGCTTAGGTCTTTTTTTTTTGGTCTTGGTAAAATACTGATTATCTCTAGGCAGTGACTCAAAATATATACATTTCAATTTATGAATAACTAGAATACATTACTTCAAACCAATAGAAGGGAAACACCATAAAAAAGACAGGAAAGGGAAAACAAAAATAAACAAGTTATCATAGTAAACAAACAAAAAAGATGGTAGGAATAAGTATTAAATGTGAGACAGAAGAAAAGAACACATCACTAATTACTGTATTTAACTTGATCTCAACATAGGGCCCCACTTTCTTCCTTCATAAAAATTATCAAAATCTGCAATTATTTTATTCTTCTTGTTCAGGGTCTCCCCTACCAGCTCTACCCCAGTAAAAAGTATGTGCCACAAGGGAATAGGTTATCACCTTATTATTAACTAATATGTTTTTAGTAACTTGCATAGTGCCATATGATGTTTGCCTTCGACAAATATAAAATAAATTAACAAAGCACTAAATAAATGAATAGATCACAGATACAATAGAGAAATGCTAAAAAACCCAAGTAAGCATGGATATGTAATAGATAGAACTCAAGGTGAAACCACTGAATAAGATAAAGTTATTTCATATTGAGAAAAGTTATGATCCCCCACAAAGATATACTAGTCAACTTACAACTGAGATGCAAAAAGTGAATAAACAAATAAAACAAAAAACTGTCAAAAACAGAGGCAGCAGAAATATCTACAATAATATTAGAAAAAAACTAACATTTCTAAGATAAGATGAAGACGACAAAAATATAACTAGGTAATGAACATACACAGAAATTGTTATGCAAGAAACAGAATATTTTATTTTGAAATAATCATGGAATATTAAGAAAAATACAATAGCCATGTATTCGGTCACAAAGAAAATTTCAAAACACAACAAAAAGTATAAGTCAAAGGCCATTTTTTAACCATAATGCAATTAAATTTGAATTAAAAAATAGAATAGCAAGAGTGCCTACAATAAATTCAAAACACCTGGAAATAAAAAGGCAAAACTCAATATTGTAAAAATGTGAAATTTTCTGATACTAAAAAATAATTGCAATCTCAGTGAAAATTCTAAAAAAATACTTTAATGATATCACCAAGCTGATTGTAAAGTTAACTAGGTAAATAATATCAAAATTATCAAAATTTAATAAGTATATTTTTAAAACCCCAGGATCTGACTCATATAATTGAGAAGTACGACAAAGCCTCATGCTGCCTATCAGATGAATGGCAAATCAGCTGTACTCAGAGGCTGCATTCTACTTGGAATTCAGCTTGAGAAATCTGTTATCACCTCTATAAAAGCAGTAATAGTGATCAGCCAATAGATTGTTAAGATTTAAACTTTTCAAAATTTCAAAACATTAAAATTAGTGGATTTTGTTCAAAGTCTGCATATCCCAATTGTTAAGTAATGCATTCATTCACATGCTGTGCTTTATTTGCCAGATATTTTCTGTCTTATACCTAATGACACTTGAATTGCACTGTAGGGTTTCCAATGTTACTTCACATACCTGACTGTAGCATCCGTGAGACAGGTGCATTGATATTCTTCTAATATATATATAGATGTGTTATATATATTAGATATGTATATCTCTCTATATATTTTATATATCTTACATATTTTATATATATCCATATTTTATATATATAATTTATATCTATATATCTAATATATATATTTCTATATTTATTTTGTATTTATATATTTATTATATTTATTTTATATCTATAATTTTATATTTATATAACATATATTTATATTACATATAAATATAATATATTTAATAAATATATATGTATATACAATTGTTTTATATTTATATATTTATTATAAATATTATATATATATATTAAAAAAATAACAGCCTCAAAGCTGTTTGCCAAAAATCTGTGTAGCTGTGAGTGATGAGCTGGGTCTGGATGCCGGGCCTTAGCCATGCTCTTGCAATTTACACTCTGTAGCCCTGAGAGGACCAACATTGGAAACCTAGACTCACAGCTGGAGATGACAGGGCATTCCCAAAATCATGCAGCATGCTCATGACCCATGTCACTAAATAGGTTTTCATTACTCCATTTTCCTTCCTCATTTCTCAGTTCATCAAACTGTTAACAATACTAATTTCATGAAGCCTGTCCTTCCTGATAAATTCAGGCAACCTTTTGTGTATACAATGGCATAGGTAGGGCTTTATGAGAACATAGGACTGGGATACCAGATTCTGAGATTAGGTAGGCACCTGAGTTTAGTCTGAAGGAAGGGAAAGAGTCAGAAAAGAGAAGGAAGGGTAGGTTCAGGAATGGTATTCCAGGTAGAGGAGCAGTGTCAGCTACAGCAAAGATATAAGAAAGACAATAATGTACTTAAGTGTACACTGTGAGAGATGAGGCTGAAAAGGCAGACAGGGGCCGGTTCATTAGAGCTTGTTCACTGTGCAAAGGAACTTGCACTAAAGAGACAGGATAAAATTCTTGCCAGAGAAAGGATGTAAGTAGGAAATAGTTTTTGATAGAGCATTCTGGAAATTGTCTGAAGAACTGATTTCCAGGGCAAGATACCAGAAGAAGAAAATTTTATTAGGAGAAAATCAGCATTTTTTTAATGTATTGACAGATTACTCTTGTATATATTTATGAGGTATAAAGTGATGTTATGATTTTTAAATTCAATATGGAATGATTAAACTCACATATCATGACCTCAAATACTTAACATTTTTGTGATAAGAAGATTAGAATATTCCAATTGAGTACTATTCTAGCAATATTGAAATGGATAGTTCATAAGAATGCACAGTACATATTTTAAATTCTCCTTGTAAAGAACTTTGTTAAAGTTCTATTTAATCCACTGTTTCAATTATCATTTCCAGATTCTACTCATTCCACATTGCATTAAACACAGATGTGTTTTCTTAATAATGTGACAGTTGTGTTTCCAATAGAGAAGGGGTGAGACTTTTCTGGAATCACCTTTTCAATAGTAGTACAGTTATTCCCCATTTAATCTTTACTTTCTAAAACCAATCCCATTAGTAAAGCATGGAAATCTTTTTACTTTGTCTATTTTAATCATCTTCCAAGCATACTCATTAAGGAACTAGGGTTTAGAGTAAGATAGACCTCAGCCTTACTAACCATAAGCAGTTTTTACATCTTCTTTGAACCTCAGTTCCTGAACTAAAATAATAGATCTTCCACAGGGAGGTTTGTAATGTTTAAATGCAGTAATTGTCTTTTATTTTTTTTTTAGATGGAGTCTTGCTCTGTTGCCCAGGCTGGAGTGCAGTGGCACGATCTCGGCTCACAACAACCTCCGCCTCCCAGGTTGAAGCGATTCTCCTGCTTCAGCCTCCCGAATATCTGGGATTACAGGCAACCACCACCATGCCTGACTAATTTTTGTATTTTTTTAGTAGAGACAGGGTTTCACCATGTTGGTTAGGCTGGTCTCAAACTCCTGACCTCAGGTGATCTGCCCGCCTCGGCCTCCCAACATGCTGGCTGGGATTACAGGTATGAGCCACCACACCCGGACCTAAATGCAGTAATTTTCTTAAGTATCTAGCACAGTTTCTACATACAGGAAGGGCTAACCGCCCCACCGCCGCCACAATATCTATTATTATTTTGGGGATAGCATAAGTTGATCCTTAAATTAGTGGCTTTGAAACCAGTGAGGTTTTCATTTTAGCTCAGGTACCAGTTTCTGACCTTAGAAAAGTTATCACCTCATCTATAAAACAGAGGAAATGATACCTATACCAGATGGTTGCTTTGAGGATTAAATGAGATAATGTAAATCAAGTGTGTAGCTTGGTGCCTACAGCAAGCACTCAGGACATGTTTATCAGTAATATGACCACCCCACTACCATAACCACCTGTTATTATTACTACCTTTTCTGTGCTCTGTCATAAGTGTCACAAGCCAGACACAAAGGTGTCTACATATAGCTCTGTAGATCAGCTACTGTTACGTGGCTATTATTACTAGGGTAAATTACACATTGGCCACATTTTTTTCCTCCTTCCCATCTTTATCTCCAACCATGTGTTTTAATTTTTAAATAAAAATAATATATTTTATCTTACTAAAAAAGATGTACATAGTACCATGGAAATTTAGATAATCTAGATTAGAAAAAAAAAGGCATCTATAATCTACCACTCTATAATTACTGTTGACATTAACACTGCATTGTACATTATTCATTTTTTCTATTCATTTCAGGTTTTGGTTTTGATTTTAAGAAAAACGTTTTAAAAGAAAAGTATATAAGATATTGAGCATATTGGTCAACTATTTAATTTCAAATATTGAGGGGAAAAATTGTTGGGGTAAATAATACTATCTCTTATTTAGATATAAGGGGTAAAATTAATAGCGAGTCATGAATAGAGTAAATTTCTCAACTAAAAATCTTAACCAGAATTCAAGTGACTTAGAACACTCAGTATGGTACTTTTGGAGAAACATAAAAATAATAATTCAAAAACCATATGGCTTATTTTTAAAAAAGAAGCTCATGGTCATATAGAATTAACACTGTCTCTTTAGTTCAGCTAATCTCCAACAAGAACTGACATTTACAAGTATCATACTCTCCAAGATTCATAACTGTCAAGAAAATGTTGAATTATGTTGAACTTTTTGTTAAACAAAACACAATTAACTAGAGTAGCCCATTAGTTGACTATTCTAGTGGAATGTTGTAAAGTCTTTGAAGAATGAATAATCAAAAACAGATCTCTAACGTTGTTATTTTTTAGATTGTACTTTCTAGATCTCTCATTATCTCATTCCCTATTCTTCTAACAGAACCTAATTTATGTCCTGATATAGAACTATTCATGAAACATACATGTGAGGGGATACAGGCCATATTTTAGATGTAACTCTTCTGAAATACTAAACCTCAACATTTTCACAGAAAGCAATACTTCTCCAGACCTTGGTCTACCACAAGATTTCATTGCAGTTTTCAAAGCACCCTGATGCACATTGCCTCATGCTTTTCATAGGCCTTTAAGTTATGTAGTGCAGACATTGTGATCTTTGACTTATAACAAAAGAACTGAGAGTTAAAGATATTAAATGCCATTTTTTCCTAAGGCCACAAATCCCTGAAATTGTAGAGATAGCACAGCACTTTTGTTTTTGCTATTATTAAAATGAACAACCTTGGACAAGTCACTGGAACTTCTTAAAAGTCTTTTATCTTACATTAGTAAAATGCAAGGATTGGTCTAGATTATCTTTTATTTTCTCTTGATGTTCTGTAAATCTGTGAGCTATAATGCACTAGGGCACAATGCTCTAGGCATTAGAAAACCATGTTTTGCTGGCATTAACCTGTCCTTTTTTTTTTTTTTGAGGTGGAGTTTCACTCTTGTTGCCCAGGCTGGAGTGCAATAGTGCAATCTTGGCTCACTGCAACCTCCACCTCCCGGGTTGAAGCGATTCTCCTGCTTCAGCCTCCCAAGTAGGTGGGATTACAGGCATGTGCCACCACGTCTGGCTAGTTTGGCATTTATAGTAGAGACGGGGTTTCTCTATGTTGGTTAGGCTGGTCTCAAACTCCCAACCTCAGGTGATCCGCCTGCCTCGGCCTCCCAAAGTGCTGGGATTACACAGGTGTGAGCCACCACACCCAGCCTAATCTGTTTTATTGGCTTTATTGATTTCTTTTCCTATACATAGTTTTATGGTCTGAATGTTTGTGACCCCCTAAACTTCATATGTTGAAACTTAATAATGTGATGGAATTAGGACATGGGGCCTTTTTGGAGATGATTAGATTCATGAGGGAGAGGCCTCAAGAATGGGCCATTATAAAATAGGCCCTAAGGAACTCATTCTCCCTTCTACCACTTGAGGATGCAGCTAGGAGGTACCATTTACGAATAAGGAAACAGCTGCCAATGCCTTAATCTTGGACTTTCCTGTCTCTAAAACTGTGAGACAAAAAAAACAAACAACAACAACAAAAAACAAAAACAAAAACAAATTTAAAAAGAAAAAAATAAAAGTTAGTTATTTATAAGCAACCCAGTTTATGGTATTTTGTTATAGTAGCGTGTACAGAATAAGACACATGGGAAATTCCCGAAGTATGGTTCACAGTCTAATGTGAGGTAAAAACTATCAGAATAAAACTAATATTAATACATTATATGTCTCTTTCACTGTGTCAGCATTTGCACTGATTATGTATAAGCCATGGTGAATAAAACTGTGGGCATCTTAGCCCTTCTGATGACTGCAGCATCACTTGAAGAAAGTTATTTTATTCATGCATTTTTATTTTCAAAGTTTTTTATTGCTGTTGTTTGCTTTGTCCGTTTTTAACCATGTGCCACGTCCCATGACCCTCTAAGGTTTTCTGATACAGGGAGGCTGAGGCTCAGCTAAGAGAGGGACATTTAAATTCTTAGAGCAAAGCTACCAGGCTTAGATGGCATTTTTATTTCTACAGAAAGGAAACAAAATAGTTTAATTATATTTAAGTTAAATAAGATAATTTGATTAAAACTGCAAGAATAAAACTTTGTTACAAATTTGAATCCCTAATTTGGTCCACTTATGTGTAGAACTTAGACGTCCAATTCATTTTTAAATGATTTCCCAGACCCATTTACAAATAAGCAAGTTAAGTTATATTCCAATAGGAATGTATGGCTAGGTCATTAAAGACTAACCAGATACCATGTAGTAAAAGTTAACTCTTTTAGAAGCTATCACCATCTCCCCTTTCAAATCCCTGCCTTCTTTTTTTTTTTTTAATTATACTTTAAGTTTTAGGGTACATGTGCACAACGTGCAGATTTGTTACATATGTATACATGTACCATGTTGGTGTGCTGCACCCATTAACTTGTCATTTACATTAGGTATATCTCCTAATGCTACCCCTCCCCCCTCCCCCCACCCCACAACAGTCCCCAGTATGTGATGTTCCCCTTCCTGTGTCCAAGTGTTCTCATTGTTCAATTCCCACCTATGAGTGAGAACATGCGGTGTTTGGTTTTTTGTTCTTGTGATAGTTTGCTGAGAGTGATGGTTTCCAGCTTCATCCATGTCCCTACAAAGGACAGGAACTCATCCTTTTTTATGGCAGCATAGTATTCCATGGTGTATATGTGCCACATTTTCTTAATCCAGTCTATCATTGTTGGACATTTGGCTTGGTTCCAAGTCTTTGCTATTGTGAATAGTGCTGCAATAAACATACGTGTGCATGTGTCCTTATAGCAGCAGGTTTTATAATCCTTTGGGTATATACCCAGTAACGGGATGGCTGGGTCAAATGGTATTTCTACTTCTAGATCCCTGAGGAATCGCCACACTGTCTTCCACAATGGTTGAACTAGTTTACAGTCCCACCAACAGTGTAAAAGTGTTCCTGTTTCTCCACATCTTCTCCAGCACCTTGTTGTTTCCTGACTTTTTAATGATTGCCATTCTAACTGGTGTGAGATGGTATCTCATTGTGGTTTTGATTTGCATTTCTCTGATGGCCAGTGATGATGAACATTTTTTCATGTGTCTTTTGGCTGCATAAATGTCTTCTTTTGAGAAGTGTCTGTTCATATCCTTCACCCACTTGTTGATGGGGTTGTTTGTTTTTTTCTTGTAAATGTGTTTAAGTTCTTTGTAGATTCTGGATATTAGCCCTTTGTTGGATGAGTGGACTGCAAAAATTTTCTCCCATTCTGTAGGTTGCCTGTTCACTCTGATGGTAGTTTCTTTTGCTCTGCAGAAGCTCTTTAGTTTCATTAGATCCCATTTGTCAATTTTGCCTTTGTTGCCATTGCTTTTGTTGTTTCAGACATGAAGTCCTTGCCCATGCCTATGTCCTGAATGGTAATGCCTAGGTTTTCTTCTAGGGTTTTTATGGTTTTAGGTCTAACATGTAAGTCTTTAATCCATCTTGAAATAATTTTTGTATAAGGTGTAAGGAAGGGATCCAGTTTCAGCTTTCTACATATGGCTAGCCAGTTTTCCCAGCACCATTTTTTAAATAGGGAATCATTTCCCCATTTCTTGTTTTTGTCAGGTTTGTCAAAGATCAGATGGTTGTAGATGTGCGGTATTATTTCTGAGGGTTCTGTTCTGTTCCATTGGTCTATATCTCTGTTTTGGTACCAGTACCATGCTGTTTTGGTTATTGTAGCCTTGTAGTGTAGTTTGAAGTCAAGTAGCATGATGCCTCCAGCTTTGTTCTTTTGGCTTAGGATTGTCTTGGCAATGCGGGCTCTTTTTTGGTTCCATATGAACTTTAAAGTAGTTTTTTCCAATTCTGTGAAGAAAGTCATTGATGGGGATGGCATTGAATCTATAAATTACCTTGGGCAGTATGGCCATTTTCACGATATTCAACTCACAAGGGATGTGAAGGACCTCTTCAAGGAGAACTACAAACCACTGCTTAACGAAATAAAAATCCCTGCTTTCAACTCTGTAGGTGCTTTTCAATAAACCAGTTAAAGGACAAATGAAATAGAATATACAATATAGTTATCCTCTCACGTGCCTAACTAATTTGAACATGTTTAACATAAAAGACATAAAATTGCTATTAATTTGTACCGCGTTCTGCCACTGCTTTTATACTTTAATATTAGATGTGCTCTTCAGTATGGGTTTAAAACCAATATGCCACATGGGATAAATATTTCTGGATAATGCTGCCTCAAATGTTAACATAATATTGTATAAAGTAGCAATTCCACCAAAAAGTGACATATTGACATCAACTAACTGAATCAAAAAAGTTTTCCATTACCATTACAGAGAATCACACTAAGTTGCTACTTTGGCATTCCAGGCACCATTAAATATCTGTTCTACTTTACAGTATGCACTACAGCTCTATAATCACCCAGACTGGAAAGAAGAGGTTTTTCTTCAAAAAAATTATTTGGAATTCTCATTTTCCCTTATTTGCATTCTTTGAGTATCTAAGCACCATCAGGAAAATATACCAAAAAGAAACTAATGCTTATATAAAATGCCATGAACCATAACTTATAGTTAAAATTGTTATCTCCAAGGAAAGTGTTAGCAAAAAGATGAAATGCGCTTTTGCTCAGAGCGAACAGAAATGCAGTTATGCTCCTGTCAGTTCACCCCCTCACACACGCAGGCACCTTATTGTGCCATCACTACTTTCAGCTGACCTGAAATGCTTTCTTTCAGTCCGACTCTCACTCCTATGAGGCTTAAATCCTTTATTTTCTGTGAGGTTGTCAGGGAATGCCCAGCCACCACACAAACTTCTTTTATCTTAAATGTTTTTGACTTGTTCTCTACATTAAAACATTAACATTTTTCTCTATTTATAAATCTGAATATATTAAATAATATTCATAGCTGTTTCTTCAACAGTTATTTTTAGGTTAATATATAAATGGTTTATTATTATTTTTCACAGAAATAACTCTTTCCTGATTTTTATTTTTGTTTATTTCATTTGTGTTTCCCTAATGCTAATGATGCCATTAAAAAAACCCCCAGCAATTATATGTGTGTTCATTCAAAATAATTATTGATGACCTACTTTGGTTTGGACAGTGCAGCTGCATTTCTCTTCCCAATTAAACTCTAAGTATCCCTGTGGCTTACCCCAGGACATTCAGCATCACACTTCCCCCATAGTAAGAACTCAATAAATATCACAATATTGATAATAATATACAACAACATAGTTTTGAAAGAAGCTACAGTTCATATTCAAAATAAATTGGTTAATAAATGAGAACACAAGTATGAGAGCATTCTAGTTAGTACTAAAATCATAATTAGAGTTGAGACTACCTTTTGTCTCCTTGACCTGGCTCTGCACTTGGTGTGACAACTTCAGAGTTTCCTTGAGAGAGGAGTTTAGAGGTTGGCAATCTAGGTGGGAAGACCTAGATGTGCTGCATCACAACCACCAAGTGCACTTTCCCCGAGGTCCTGGCAGAGTCCAGCTCATGGCCCTCAACAGGGACTCTAATGATACATCCTCATACTGCTCTTTTTTCTCTAGTTTTCAATCAAATAACTTTCATTCTTTAGTTTTTATTTACTTATTAAGACATAATGTGCCTGTCACTCTTGTGGGCACTGATCAAAATGTCAGGGAACTGTCTCCCAGGCCCTCTTTCCTTCTGCTTCCCATGCTGCCATCATCAGAAATGATTCCCTTGCCCTGTGGAAGAACTTTCTAAGGCTTTCCAGTGAAGAAATGGCTGGCGTGGTCAATTGCAATGAACTTCATACCTACTCTACACTAACAACTAGAAGTGTTCCAGTTCTAAAACCTGAAACTCCCAACTTTCACACTCAAACGCAGCTTCAATTTTCCTGTTTCTTTCTTTTAATCCCAGGACACCAGTAGGCCATCCAGAACCCTCTCTTTATCATTATACCTTATAGTTGCTTTCTATTCTTCAATAAGTACTTCTAAAGTACCAAATATGTGCCATGCATATCTCATATACTCTCAGAAAAACATAGCCTCAAATTAGTTTGTACCCGAAATCATTCTTTTTAAGAACTCAAAGGATTCCTGCATAAAGATACATAAAGTGAAGAGGAGATACATATTCCAATGTTCTTTCCTTTCCTCTTTTCCTTTCTAATTCTGAGTGAATTACAGCTTGGAAAACAAGTAATGTGAGTTTCAGGGTCAGTGAAAGTTATTGATTACAGATTACTACATTTTATTTAAAGTGAAAATCCTCATTCAATCAACACATTCTTTCATAGGTGAGTAATATAAATAGAAAAATAAGAAATTTTCACTAACCTCAGTACATACAAAAAACAGACATGTAAATAACACTGGATTATAATTGGTTCCATTAAAATGTGTTAATGTCTATAATACAAAGATCGGAGTAGGAAAGAAATGGCTGCTCCTTTCCATGCTGATTAGAGAAGTCTTCATAGAAGGCATTAGGTTTCGATTGCATCAGAAAATTATTCTGAACAAATATATTTTACTTGCCACAGGAAACAAAATAAAAACAATCAGTAAAGGTATGTTATTGAAATGCATTTGATATTTTCTGACGACACTGAAATGATTCTGCTGACTTCTTTTCAGTGACTGATAGACCTCATCATGGCAGCCATTAAAACTGCAGCAATACATTCTCATGCTTATGGAAAAAAGGAAGAATTAATCATACTTAATTGACATTTTACTGCTAGCACAGACAAATACAGAGGAAATAATTGGCGTTATTTCCTGTATTTACTCAACATTTCTCTTGAATTAATTATAATCTAAGGCACAGAATTATTTTGACCGTGACCGTACACCTGGATCTTCCACAACTATTTGTTCTGTATATACTGGCTCCATACACACCATTTCAGAACATTGAGAGAAAGTACCACTGAATCTTTTATTTAAACTCATTTTCCATTTTTCATTAACTCGCCAAAAAAAAATAATATTCCCTCACTCCTTTCAACTCCTAGTAAAAGCACAGAACCCTTTAAGATGACAGTCATTGTTGTTAAATATTATTTCCCCAACACAAAATCTTTCAGTTTCTCAATGAAAGAATCTATGAAGGAAAAATAAACTCTAAGTGAGAGGCCGATTGAGCTGCATTGAGAAATGTAATGCATGGCCTAAAAAATTTCTCCTAGACTCACCAAACAACAGGGTGGGGGATTGAGGGGCACTAATGCTCTGTATACTGTAAGATGTAACAAAGGCTCTTGAACTGTCAATGCTTAGACTCCAGTTTCTCTGTATCCCATAAATTAATCAAAAAGTACTATAGCTAATGGTACATCATTCCATGTCAAGGTCAAGTAAAAAGCACTGAACACAAGTGCCACAACCTGCTCTGCAGCAGAGGAGTGAAGATGGGTTTTACTGGTGCCTTAGTACACAATGACCAGGGACACGGAAAATCCACATGGACTTCTTTAGATAAATTTTATTAAGTTCCAATGATGATTTTCTCATTAGATATAAGTAAAAGGAAAAAGCCAAGTAAACAAACAACAATACAGATCCTATGAGAAACAGTAAATGATACAAGGAATAATGCCCTAAATTCAATAAAGCAGAGCAAAACTCTGAAAATAACTTACTAAAGAAATGAGAATAACCAGAGAAGATAATTTGACATGTTCAGTGGCATGAAATGATACATGTCCATTATAAAAAGCTGAAATCCAATAAGATAAACACATTGAATGACAAAAAAAGCATATATAAGGAGTGAAATCAAAATGGAATGTGATGAACTGAGGACAGAATTAAAAAAGAATTAAAATTCCAATAAGAAAATTGAAATTCAGGCAGGAGAATGGCGTGAACCCAGGAGGCGGAGCTTGCAGTGAGCCAAGATTGCACCACTGCACTCCAGCCTGGGTGACAGAGCGAGACTCCGTCTCAAAAAAAGAAAAAAGAAAATTGAAATTCATATTGAAGATAAACTCAAGAATTATTACAGAAAATTGAGTAAATGATGAAAAATTTTGAGAAATTCACTTAATATGTAATAGAAAAGAACAAAGAAATGAAAATAATGAGAAAAGATCATAAATATAAATAATTGGAGCTCTATAAACCCCACAATGACTGGTCTTTTCAAAGACATAATTTTAAAAATGTTTCCTCAGCTTAAAAGAAAAAAAAAAAAAACAAGACTGCTGTTTTAAGGATTCAGTGCACTCAACAAATATCTGAATGAAAATCTACACAGTTTTACCTTTGAACTTGAAAAAATTATTCTCAAGGCCACTTAGATATATAAACAGGAAGAACATCTAATAAAAAGCAGTTAAAATAATTAGGTATTAAAATACATAAAAGTAGACTAACTAAATTAGTGCCACAGCAGTGTACAAACTGGCAGGCAGATCAATAAACAAACACAATATATGTGAAAATGAAGTACATAATAAAAGAAATATCCCAAACAAAAAGAAAAAGTTAGTGTTACTAAACAAATAACTGATAAGCTGAATGTTTTCCCACTTAGTGTCCCACCTCACTCCATGGATTAATACACTTTCCAAATATATTAAATAACTGAATGTAGAAAATTAAGATATAAAATTGCATAGAGATCCAGTCATACAGTGAATAAGGTGACCAAATTAACCCTCTTGCTAGAGAGTATTTGAAAGTAATAAACACACTCCCCCTCACAGACACATGTAGACACATAGATATAAAATTATTGAAAGAGAACTCTCTGAAAAATAAGGATTATCTTTGGAAGTTGGAAACAATAAGAAAGACTTAATACAAAAAGATAATCTATCAGATAGTACTGAAGGTAACCCATTAGGAGAATTTGCCAATTCCTCCTGCCCAGCATCTTGGGTTTTACCTGACCACCTCAACACAAAGTAGAAGACAAAAGCTGTTAGCTGTACAATGTGAAATTTTAAAGCTGAGGCACCCACATAAAGCTGAAGACATCAAAAGGCACCACCAGTAGGCAAGCTAGGGGGAAAAAGACTCACAGGGCAAGGTAGTGTGAATTCTTGCTAGGTTTCATTGGTTCCTAGTGAATGGGAGAAAGTGAAAAAATGTCTCCGAAAATTTGAAGTCATTAACCTACACCCCTCACACAAGCTGAGAATGTAGTTCACAACTAGCTTAAAATTTATAGAGATTGTCTTTTCCCTTACAGGTTAACGAGTCCTAGTTCCTATAGCCATCTCTACTTCATCATTTTTCTGGGAGGAAAGGGATGTGAAGATATTGGACTCTTTTCCTTTTCCAATATTATTAATATAATCATTGCCTTTAACTGCTTTCCTCAACATGTGACAAGGATTACAGGATGGATTCAGGTATGGCCAGTCACTGTTATAAATACAACATTAAATATACTCTGATATATTCCCTGCATAATTTAAATTTTAGAATAAAAAACACTTATAAAATTACCAATTTCCGAATATTCATTTAATGTTTTGTATTATCCTCATTCTTTAACAAAAAAGATTTCAATTTGCAATAAAAACTTTTGAATTGATATGCAGAAATTTCAAGAGCTGAGAAGGATATTTGCAGTTCACTGAGAGATTGCTCTAGATCTTCAGAAGATTGTTGAAATTAACCACAATGTATTCATATATTGATGGAAGCCTTCTGTTATGTTCTTAAGGCTTGGAAAGAAGTTTTACTATGACCCTCCAATGTAGATGGAGAGATTTTGTTTACAGCAATAAAAGTAATCAGAAATTCCAAATCTACGTTTTAGGACCGGCTTTGTGACCAGGAACTCTATTCTTAAAGAATTATTAATACCATGAGGCATAAAACTGTGTATGGTGATTGTGACCAGAGAAAGACAAATGCAAACAGATTCATGAGTCATTATAATAAGCATCAGTAGGGACATTAGGCCTATGTCAGCATCTGCTCTACATGATCCTTGAGACACTCTCCAGAAAAGTCATTATGATGTAATCTGTTTGAAGACTACTCATAAACTTCATGTTGGATTGATTGCCCTGTAAAGTCTTTGATTTAACTCCTTAGGGATAAAAATACTTATACTTAACCACCATACTTGATTATAGAATTAGGCTCAGAGAAGTGGATTTTTCAAACCCATTAAACTCATTAGCAACAGAGCTAGAATTGGAACTCAGGGATTCCAACTAGCACTCTGTTCTCTGTCCTCACATTTTACCCACTCTATTACATGTCTGTCTTAATGTCTATGATCATGTCATGATCATACCTTGAGTAAATAAATGATTATTTTTAAATGTCAGCCCATCCTTTTTAAATAAGGACATATAGCTTATTTTCATATTTTGAGTTGCATTTTCACAGCATCTTCAGAAATGTCTTCTGAAATTAGAAAGTAGAGGCCATTACAACACAAGTATATCATGATTTATGGCTTTTAGTGATAATCATCCTGGTCTTTATCTGTGATATACTGATTATACCCTCTAGCATGAACTAGCCAGAGGTTCAGATGGTTGTTTTGAACAACTTGTTCTGTAATAGTTTTTTTTTTTTTTAATATGTCTGCCTACATTTTGACATCTTTCCCCTTGGTCGGTTTTTCTCAAATGGCCTATGGCTTTGAATTAAAACAGTGAAAGAGTAATTTAAAATACTAAATATTTAATATTTTAATAGAGAATATTTTGCCAAAATCACTGGGATTTTCTGCCAAACTGCTCCTTTAGTTTAGGAGTCTTTGAGTCTTAGATTGATTGATTCAGCATCCTTTCTGGCTTTTCTGATGAAGTGTCAAAAATATTCAATAATAAATGCAATTAAAATTATATGAAATTTTATATAATTTGCCTGGCTCTAAAGTATTCCATGAGCTGCTTCTCTAAACTAAGTCTTTCCCAGGGTTTCCCAGGGAACTAAGGCATAGCATAATTTAGAGAATGCTTCTTGATTAAAACCAACATTTCACTGTACTCTACATTTTGAGACATCAGTCTTCACCTGTTTTTTTTTTTTTTTTTTTTTAATAATAGTAATCCTGGCCTCATAAAATGAGTTGTCAAGTGCTCTGTCTTCCAATTTTTGGAACAGATTATATATAAATGGTAATATTTCTTTCTTAAATTTTGGTAGAATTTGATAGTGAAACCCTCGAAGTCTAGAGTTTTCTTTGTTGGGATATTTTAAACTTTGAAATCAATTTCTTTAATTGGGTAAGACTATCAAGGTTACCTATTTCTTCCTGAAGGAGTTTTGGTAGCTTATATCTTCCAAATAATTGGTCCATTTTTGTTGTATTTATGGACTACAGATGTTTATAGTAGTCCCTTATTATCCTCTTAACACCTGTAATGATGTCCACTTCCATTATAGGCATTGGCAAGTTGTACCTTTTCTTTCTTCCCTCAAATGCTTGTACTTTGGGGAAAGAATGCTTATAATTTGCAGGAAGAAAGAAAAGATACAAATTACCAATGGCTGTAATGGAAGTGGACATCATTACAGATATTAAAAGGATAACACCAGCAGTTTCTACTGTTTTCATCTTTTCAGCATCATTCATTTATGCTCTTATGTTTATTATTTTCTTCCTTTTATGTGGTCTGGGCTCGATTTTTCCTTGCTATTCTAGTTTCTTATATTATTAATTTAAAACCTCCCTTCAATGACAAGCATAAATCCATATATTTCTCAAATTATTAGTGCCTTACAAAGTGCATCTCATAAATTATCATGTCATACTTTCACTTACTTCAATTTTTTTCTAGTTTCTCTTGGGACTTTATGTTTGATCCATAGGTTATTTAGAAATGTACTGTTTATTTCCAAATTGTTGAAGGGTTTTCTACATGTCCTCCTCTTATTAATTACTAGCAAAATTATATTACGTTTGGAGAACATCGCATGTATGATTCTTTAAATCTTGTTAAAGCTTGTTTCGTGGTCTAGAATGGTATCTCAATCCCCCTTGAAAAGACTATGAATTTGGCTGTTATTGGGTGAAGTGTTCTAGAAATGACACAAGTCAAACTAGTTGATGGCTTTGTTATGGTTTTCTATGATATTGTCAATTTTATGCCTGATTTTATTATTACTGAGAGAGGAGTAATGAAACCTTCAAGTATAACATATTTATCCAGTCTTCCCTACAGTGTTATCAATTTTTGCTTCACATGTTTTGGAAGTTTCAAGCATTTGGTAGGCTCACACACATTTATCATTATATTTTCTTGGTGAATGGACACTTTTGTCATTATGTAATATCTCTCTTTACCCTGCTGATGTTCTTTGTTTAGAAATATATTTTTGCTAATATTAACACAGTCAATCTAACTTTCTTCGGATTAATGTTTGCAAAGTATAGAACTACATTATTTTAAATTATTTAAATGCTTATTAGCTTCCACTTTAATTATTTTTTGTTAAAGGTCTTTATATTTATTATTTTGTTCTAGAGGATAAAATATACATTTATAGGGTTGGGTGTGGTGGCTCACACCTGTAATCCCTGCACTTTGGGAGGCCCAGGTGGGTGGATCACCCAAGGTCAGGAGTTTGAGACAAGCCTTGCCAACATGGTGAAACTCCATCTCTACTAAAAATACAGAAAAATTAGCCAGGAGTAGTGGCACACTCTTGTATTCCTAGCTACTCTGGAGGCTGAGTCAGAAGAATCGCTTGAACCCTGGAGGCAGAGGGTGCCATGAGCTGAGATCACACCATTGCACTCCAGCCTGAGCGACAAGCGCAAAACTCCATCTCAAAAAAAAAAAAACAATATATATATATGCACACACTTGTAACCTTTCTCAGTATATTTAGAGTTAACATTTTCCACTTCAGTTAGAAGCCATATAACTGAAAGTTCCTGATATCCTAATAACTTTATATTTTAGTTATCATATACATTGCATCCATATACACCAAGTAATGTTTAAGCTTTGCTTCATCAGCATATACGTTTTTAAAGAATGTAACAAAAGCAACATGGTCTATTATATTTACCCCCTTAAGCATTACTTTTGCTCTGCCTTTATTCCTGAAATTACAAGTTTCTCTGTTATATCACAACTCCTTGTAGTCTTAAGCACTGCTTTTAGCATTTCTTTCACAGGTTCTACTGACAATGAATTATGTTAATTTTCCTACATGTGAAGCACAGTTTATTATTCTGAAGGATATTTTTACTAGATGTAGAATTCTAGGTTGACAGTTTATTGCTTTTAGCTACTTGATGTTGTTCCACAATCTTGAAGCCACCATGGGTTCTGATGTGAAAAGTGAAGTCACTTGAAATGTTGTTCCCCTGAATGTAATATGCCATTTTCCTCTGGCATCTATAAAAAGAAATAGATGGGTAATTACAATGTTCATTTTTTTGGTAATGGGTACACTACAAGCCCAATCACCATCAATATGCAATATACCCATGTGACAAACATGCACATGTACCCCATGAATCTAAAATAAAATACAATTTAAAAGATCATTAAAAATTTTAAAAATTAAATATAAAAGGAGAAACAATTATCTTTAGTCTTCAAGAAGTTTATGATGATGTGTTTGGGTGAGGTTTCCTTTGAGTTTATTATGTTCATGGCTTACAGAAAATTAATACATTTATCGTTTTCTCCAAATTTGTAAAGCCTTTGACCATTATTTTCAAATATACTTTTGTCACAAATTTCTTTCCCTTTTCCTTTAGGGACCACAATACTATATATGCTATACCTTTTGGTATTGTTTCACAGATTCCTGAGACTTTGTTCAATTTTCTGCAGTAGAATTTTTTTCTTAAGATTAGATCATTTCAACTGACCTGTCTTCATGTACACTGACTTCTTTGTTATCTCTATTCTGCTCTTGGGCCCACCCAGGGAATATTTTATTTCAGATAGTATATTTTTCAGTTCTAACGTTTACTTTTTAAAACATGTATATGTTAAAATTATGCACACATGTATGCATGTATGTATGTATACATGTACAAACACACAAAATACACACACGACACATATATATTTCCTAATTCTCTGGTTAGAATTTCTACCATTTCATTCATTTCAGGATTACTGATGTTTACCTCAAGGAGCATAGTTATAATACTTGCGTTAAGGTCCTTGGTCATTTTAATATCTGGGTTACCTCAGGGATTACCTCTGATGATTGTCACTTGCCTTGAGAACTGGGTCAACATTTTTCTGATTCTTTGTAATTGTGTATATTGAGTAGTTTTAGATTGTATCCTAGAAATACTAAGCATTATATTGTGACACACTGACTACTAAGTTGTTTTGTTTTTATAGAATATTGATTTTCTTTTTTGTAGTATAAAAGCAGCTACGGAAAAGCTGTATTCCAATAAAACTTTATTTACAGAAGCAGGTGGCACACCGACAACCAAAATAATTAGGTTCAGAGTACAAATTCTGCCCTACCTTCTGTTAGTGGTAGTTTCACTGTCAGTTTTCAATGTCTTTACTCTGAAGTTTGGGTTTATTCCATTATATGTACCACTTGGGAGTTTGCCTGAGTTATATACAGTGGTTTACATCATAATTCTGTTATCAAAGCCTCTGCTATGTTGTTTGGAGTCTGTCTCACACAGGTCAGGGGTGAGTCTGGAAATTATATCCTTCCTACATAGAATTAAGGATGCCCTTCTCCAACTCTCTCTACTCCAGAGAGTTGTCCAGAGATAGCAAAGGGCTGGAGAAGGATATACTCAATTCTGTGTAGGAAGATTCACCTTAATTCACCACCACCTCCTTCTGTTCCCAGAAGTCTCTTTACCTACTTTTTCTTGCCAGAGAAACTGAGTTTTTCTGAGTTTTCACCATTCATGCTACTTGTACGTAATTATATAACCATTACAAAACCCATTGCAGGGACTAGATAAAAAAACAAATACAAAAAGAAAAACAAAAGTCCCGAGGATTCCTTCCATACTCTCCAGCTCATAATGTCCCCATTACCAGTCCTCTTGCTCAAAAGTTGTTTCTGTTAAAGATTTTGCTACTGTCAAGTACAACAGAGTTCCTTGACTGGGGCTGCTCTTAAATCAAAGCTTGGACATTGAAAAAAAGGAAAAAATGAGAAACGTATTCCGTAGGTTTTTTTCCCTTCATTTTGACTTCTTTAACAATTCACATGCTACTTTTTTATATTTCATGGTTCTCAGGTAGTTGACTTTTTTTTTTTTTGAGATAGAGTTTCGCTCTTGTCGCCCCGGTTGGAGTGCAATGGCACGATCTCAGCTCACGGCAACCTCTGCCTCCTGGGTTCAAGTGATTCTCCCGCCTCACCCTCCTGAGTAGCTGAGATTAAAGGCACCACCACCACACCCAGCTAATTTTTTTGTATTTTTAGTAGAGACGGGGTTTCACTATGTTGGCCAGGCTGGTCTCAAACTCCTGACCTCAGGTGATCCACTCGCCTCGCCCTCCCAAAGTGCTGGGATTACAGGAGTGAGCCACCGCGCCCAGCCAGGTAGTTGACTTTTATATTTATTTTTGAATTATTTTAGTTTTAATCAGTGAGAATGATAGATTGTAGTGGCTTTATTATATCTCATCTGGTACCGTAAGTCACATTTTAGATTTGAGTTTACAGAGTTTAAAGCTTTATTCATTATGCAAAGGCAAAATTATAAATCAGGCAACCTTTATTTTCTGGCCTCCCATAACACATCTTTCAGTCCCCTTCAGATGCTCAGTGCCATGGTCACACAATGAAATTCAGAAAATACAATGAGACTAATTTGGTACCTCTCCAAAATATTTCTTAAATATTTGTCCAATATTTATGTTGAGAGGATGATGAACATCATAAGTTTACATACCTACAGTAAAAAAAAAAAATATTTCTGGTTACCCAGACCTGTCTTCCACAGCAGATGGTTTAAAAAACATCCATTGTCAAACATAATACCTGAAAACTTGCTCCTGAAGATGGTTCTAACAACATTCATTTTTATAAATGTGTATTAATGTCAGCGGGGTTTTATATTTTAAGCTTTATATGTTGTTGAATAGTAATAATAATATCAGCTAACAGCAATGGTGCACTTATGACGACAAGTTTGCTAAATGCAAATATGGATTACCTCATGAGACCCCAAAAAACTGTATGAGATAGGTGGCACTGTTGTCAATATTTTAAGAAGAGATAAATTGAGGCCTAAAACGATTAAGTATTATTTTAATTTTCATTTAATCATTTAAATATGTAGTTATAAAAGATAATAAGCACATTTTAAAAAAATCACTAAAATAATATTATTGAAGGTTTAAAAATTAACAATTCCTTAAAATCATAATACACACTTGTGCAGATTTTCCCCAATTATCCAATTATGTATTCTATTTTTTGGTTTGTTTAAATCTGGATACAAATAAGATTTATATATACCAGGAATTGGCAAATATTTTATGTAAAGATCAAGATAGTAAATATTGAATGCTTTGGAGATTGTTATATGCTTCACTGTTTCAAGTATTTGTGTTCCAGTAAAACTTTATTTACAAAAGCAAGTGGCAAGCCAGATTTGGCTCATGGACCACAGTTAATCCACTCCTGATACATGACTATAAGTTAATAAAGTCTCTTTGGTCTCATTTAAAATACAGGCACATTCTTTGTCTGGGTCTGTCTCCTTCTTTTCATTATAAACTATCTATTTGTTGAGGAAAATGAGTTGTTTTTCCTGCACAAACTAGGTTTTACTGATTGCATCCTCCTGGTTAATTTAACGTGTTCTTCTATTTGTTTTACCTGCAAGTTAGCAATTCATTCTAGAACCTTTAGGTTTGATTCGTTGATAAGACTACTTCAAAGGTCACACTACAATTTAACTAGACATCTGATTCTAAAGTTCATGCACTTTATCATTTGATTTAGTTTATCCTTGGAGAGTCTCTTAAAATGTTCTAGCCTATAAGTGGCAAATGCCCTAACTTTTATCTTTGTTGCCAGCTGGGCTCAGGAATGGAAGTTTTTCTTAATAAGTAGCAGTTTCAAAAAGGCATCCAGTGATGTGGAAATTTTTAGGCCAACAGGGTATTTTGGGGGAATGTTCAGCCTTGTTTCATTTATACCTCATAGTTATTTGAATTACAAACACCAGTAATGAAGAAAACTGCACAAATCTGATAAAACAGGGCTCATTATCCAGAATTTCTCTTAAGTTCTTGTTAAACGAAACAAAATTAAATAAAAAAAGTTCATGCCCAGGGTCCCTAATCTCTATTTTGTCTACTTGAGCACAGTTTGATGCAAATTATAATTCTGTTCTCTCTGATGGATTGATTGCTGACTGAGCCAGGCTTTGTAGATCTTAGATATGATCAAGACATGTATAATTTCAGAAAAGAATATGGTTCCTCTCTCAACTGAAATAGGTCAGCTGTTTCATGCTCAGAGCTATGATTACTTTTCTTTATCTTATTAAAAATGCTTATTTTGTTGCTATATTTTGCCTTGATATAGAAAATTTGTTTGTTTTAGAGAAGTAAATGTATAAACTCATTCCAGATTCAGAATATTTAATTTGTATGTTCTATTTTTATTAACGAATTGCTTAGCTTTTATTTTACTTTACAAGGGAAACAGAGAAAAGTAAAAATGCTTCCTGATGTAGGCTGCAGAACTTTTGAGATTTCTCCTGCTAACATGCTTTCTTCCAAATTTTAAAATCTATTTTAATGTAGAATTTTAATCTACTTTGTAAACATTAGGTCTCTGAAGTATTTAATATAAGTATGCATGTAATACTCTAAATTCAGATTTCACCCATGCTTATCAATATTCCAACAGCATTATTCATTTTTAATAGCTTGGCTACTGTACCCAGAAACATGCTGATTAGATAGAGGTATGAACTGCATCTCGGAGAAAAACATTTCTGTGAAAAATCACTTAAAAATTAAGGATTCATTTTAAATCAATATATGTCTGACACCTAAAGAGATGTTTTCTTTCCTATATAAAAGTATTTACAATGCAAAAAACATGCATCTTGAGGACATGCAATACATAAATTAAAAACATTACGGATTCTGTATTTTTTAAATAAATTTTTAAAAGTATACACTCAGTGAAAGTGTCATGTGTTTTGTATTTATAACTTGTTTTCTATTTATATTTTGTAAAAATTATTTTTCATTTACAATTTGTAAAAAATGGTATATTTGGGTATCTCTCCTTCTCAGATACTTCATCCTTCCTTTTAGATCAACATTATTTTTTTCAAAATCTATGAATGTTAATACAGAAATAATTTATTCATTTTAACCATTATCAAATAGTCATTTTAGATATACCACATCAAGCCATATTTTAAAATAGAAATTTATGTTATATCCAAATTTAAGCTCTTATAAACATGCTGAAATGAACATCCTTGTACAGATCTCCTTAGTACAGTGAATTTGCTATATTTTACAGGATATGCATCTTTAATTTTCCCAGGTAATAGATAAATTCTATTTCCCCACATAATCATAGTATCTGATAGTGTTTTCAAGGTAATTTTTAAAAAGATATTGTGTCAATATAATCAGTATGAAACATTTTATTGTTTTTGTCATTTGCATTTACTTGGTACCATGAGATTGAGTATCATTCATGTTAAATCACCTTTTAGGTTTCTCCCCACTTTTTCCTTTTTTTCTTTTTGGGAGCTTTTTGCTTTTCTTTTGTGTGTGTGTGTGTGTGTGTGTGTGTGTGTGTGTGTGTGTTTTGTTTTGTTTTGTTTTCATACGGAGTTTCACTCTTGTTGCCCAGGCTGGAGTGCAATGGCGCAGTCTCGGCTCACCACAACCTCCTCCACCTGGGTTCAAGTGATTCTCCTGCCTCAGCCTCCCAAGTAGCTGGGATTACAGGCATGCACCATCACGCCTGGCTAATTTTGTATTTTTAGTAGAGATGGGGTTTCTCCATGTTGGTGAGGCTGGTCTCGAACTCCCGACTTCAGGTGATCCGCCCACTTCAGCCTCCCAAAGTGCTGGGATTACAGGCATGAGCCACCATGCCCGGCCTTTTCTCTTCCATTAAACTACCTTTTCATATCCTTAAGCCCATTTTTCTCTTGTTTCTGATTGATTCCTAGTTCATTTTATATATAATATAAAAAGTATATTATAAAATTATAATATAAAATTATAATTATGTCAGGGTTTGATCAGGCTGGTGGGAAAAATATAAAAGATAATTATAGTAATAGTCAAAAACTCTCTTAGAAGGTCTGAAAGTTTGCATAGCTTCAGATTGCTTGGCTGAAGGCAGCCAGGGTTTCTGTAGGAGCCAGAAAGATTAGGGTGCAAGTACAAAGGAATGTGGGAAGTGTATCTTACTAACCTGTTTACTTATATGGGCTTAAGACTAACCTTTGTCCTACTGGGTACTTTACTGCTTCCTATTTGGGAGAGCAGGGGAAAGGGGTCAGCAGAAGTTTATTACCGGCAAATGCTGTTTGCTTCAGGCCTTGGAACCTGGACTTTAATCTTTACCCTCTAGTGGTGTTTACTCACAACTTTTGTTAATCAGTCTTACTGAATAAATGTGAGCCTCACTATCTGATCGGGGCCCAGTGGCAACTGTTTACAGAACTCAGCTTGGAGACTGTAAGTGGCTTGGACCCTCAGCTGGACTGCCAAAGCAGAATATCTGTGTGTCAGTGTACTTCATTCATCTGTTGCCGAATCAGGGGTCTGCAGGAACAGACCCCCCACAGCTAGTGCCCCCACGAAAGGAGTGCTGCCTCATAATTATATTATAAAATATTATAAATTTATATTATGAAAGTATTTCATAATACATATAATTTATAAATATATAATATAAAAGTATTTTATATTACATATAATTCATAAATATATAATATGAAATGAACTAGAAACCAGTCAAAAACAGAGAAAACTATACTAATCTTTGATTTATTATAAATTTTGAAAATTTTTAACAGAAATACCTTAAACTTATTTACCATGTCAACGACAAAATATCTTCATAAAAACATTTTCTTTTTCCATAGAAAGAAATAAATGTTCCATAAATAACTCTTTTTGCATATTGAGGCCCCAGGAACTTGAAAGCAAGTTAGAAGAAGGAAGATAAAACAGCTGCTGGTACTTATTTTTTTGGTTTAGTTGTTTTAATGGGGCCCAGGTTGTAGCTAAGTTGGTATTCTTTAAAACATCCACCCAAATGCCCATCAATGATAGACTAAAGAAAATGTGGCACATATACACCATGGAATACTATGCAGCCATAAAAAATGAATTCATGACCTTTGCAGGGACATGGATGAATCTGGAAACCATCATCCTCAGCAAACCAACACAGGAACAGAAAACCAAACACCACATGTTCCCACTCATAAGTGGGAGTTGAACAATGAGAGAACACATGGACCCAGGGAGGGAAACATCATACACCTGGGCCTGTTGGGGGGTCAGGGGAAAGGGGAGGGAGAGCATTAGACAAATACCTAATGCATGCGGGGCTTAAAACCTAGATGACGGGTTGATAGGTGCAGCAAACCACCATGGCGCATGTATACCTATGTAACAAACCTGTATGTTCAGCACATGTATCCCAGAATTTAAAGTAAAATCAAATAAAATAAATACAAAAAAATCCACATATGTAAAATCAACACGTATACCTCTTTTTCAATGTCACTTTTCTAGAATAAACAAAACACATTACTTCGTAAAATATTAAGAGATAACATATATTGATGAGAGCTTTCAGTAGCAAAAACTTCTAGTAATAGCTGATCAGAAAGCTGATCCTGTGAAAATCACATACTATCTAGATGTCTAAAGAAACATATAAGCTATTAATAAAATTCATATAAAAATTTTAAAAACTTACTAAAACCATGGATATTGCTTTTTAGAGAGATATTCTGCCCACAGATACTCTAGCTGTTGGCTGACTGCTCTTCCTAGATATTAGCAACTTGGATTCTATTTGAAAAGAGGAAGAAAGTCTTTCAGAAAAACAGCTTCTCATAAAACTTTCCAACACAAGGTCCTAGTGGCATAAAGCCTAATAATTAAAGACAATAGCTTGACTTTTGTTCTCATTTTTGAATAACTAAACAATGTAGGCCCTTAGAAAATCAAATACAACAGTCCCCGGTGTCTGATGTTCCCCTTCCTGTGTCCACGTGTTCTCATTGTTCAGTTCCCACCTATGAGTGAGAACATGCGGTGTTGTGGGGTGGGTGGGGGGAGGGATAGCATTAGGAGATATACCTAATGCTAAATGACAAGTTAATGGGTGCAGCATACCAGCATGGCACATGTATACATATGTAACAAACCTGCACGCCGTGCACATGTACTCTAAAACTTAAAGTATAATAATAATAAAATTAAAAATAAATAAATAAATAAAAAATACTTCAAGCAAAAAAAAAAAAAGAAAATCTAATAGGTCACCAGTCTATGATAACATAAAGAAGCCACTTTTTCAAACTTATTATTAAAATAAATAGAAAACCATGGTGATTATGTCATAAGATGGTGAATATACAATAATCACGGTAAGAAAATGCTGTCACTAAAAAAAAAAAGGCAGATACATTTTCTTAATGTTAACCTATTGATAAAGAAAAGACAATAAAGGGGGAAATGCAAAATACATGTTTGATAAGATATTAGGAAACTTTTATCCTCAACACTGCATAAATAATTTCAACAAGACCCATTCAAATGAACACAGCTAGAGAAAGGATACTAGGATAAGAGTTCACAAAACCACCTTTCAAAAATCTGATTCAATGGTCACAGAATACACATAAAAAATGTGTTAAACTTGACACAAATATCTACTTTACTTACCCTGCTAAAAAGTAGGTGAGACAACACACATACCAGTTGCATGAGACAAATATAAAATGGTGTTAGTGAAATACAAATAACTGACATGGTTAGTCAATAACAGAAATTATTCCATACTTTATCTCCTAGATTATAGAGTCAGACTTTGTGGGTTGGACAAACTGGTGCTGTACTTCCTATGACTGTGGGCAGGCTATTTAAATTCTCTAATCCTAATTGCCCTCTTTTGTAAAATGGGAATAATACGAATTACTAGTGTAGTTAGGAGAATTAAATGACATAACAAATTAAAATTAATCGCTATTTCAAACAAAAATATATGCAAAATATTTGGAGGACTATGAAATGTTTGGAATAATGTTTGACACATAAGGCTTCTCAGTAAATATTTATGATAATAATTATTATTGAATCCTCCATTAATCTTTATTAAACAGATCTATCCTCTGCCATCAAATACCTTAGAAATTCAACCAGACTTATATAGAGTACAATATGATATACATATATATATATATATATATATACCATCATTATTTGAATTAGTGACTACTTAGAAAAGTTTATATCATTAAAAATAAAACTATTCTTCAGACAGCTCTTGGTAAGATCTTAGCATTCATTATATCGACAGAGAAATAAAGTCTTTAAAGTGAGCTAAAACACTGAGTATAAAAGCACTGAGAAAAATTATATTGACTTTAGGTTGAAAAATTTGTTAGGATTTCAAAAACTATATTTTAGCTGAGGTACAGTTTACACACAGTAGAATGCACAGAATTTAAATGGATATTTTGATGCATTTTTAATTGATAAGTCAGAGTTGTACATATACTGGGGATAAATGGGATATTTTCATATACGTATACAATGTGTAATGATCAAATCAGGGTTATTGGGATATCTATCACCGCAAACATTTATCTTTTCTTTATGTTGGAAACATTACAATTCTTCACTTCTAGCTGTTTTGAAATATAAAAAAAGTTATAATTTCTACAATTTAGTTATAATTAACTATATCTAAAATTCACTAACTGTACTATTGAATACTAGAACTTATTCCTTCTATCTAACTGTATTTTTGTACTCATTAACAAACTTCTCTTCCCTTCCCTGCCTCTGGTAACCATCATTCTACTGTCTGCCTCAATATGATCCATGTCTTTAGTTCCCACCACATATGAGTGACAACATACACTATTTGTTTTTCTATGCCTGGCCTGTTTCACTTAACATAATCACTACAGTTCTATCCATGCTCTACAAATGATGAGATTTCATTCTTTTTATGGTTTAATAATATTCCATTATATATATAGAGAGAGGAATATTATTATTTGGTGTATATATAATATATATATATACACACACATATACCAAATATATATATATATATATATATATATATATATATATATATATATATACACACACACACATATACCAAATTCTCTTTATTCATTCATTTAGTGATGGACAGTTAGGTTGATTTCATATCTTGGCTACTGTGAGCATGTGAGTGCCGGTATCTCTCCTTTCTTTTGGATACATAGCCAGCAGTGGGATTCTTGGATCATATGGTAGTTCTATTTTTAGATTTTTGAGGAACGTCCACACGGTTTTCCATATTGGTTATACTACTTTACATTCCTACCAACAGTCTATGAGCATTTGCCTTTCTCCAAATCCTCACTAACATCTGTTACTATTTGTCTTTTTAATTCTAGTTGGAGTGAGATTCTATCTCATTGTGGTTTTGATTTGCATTTCCCTGATGATTAGTACTGTTGAGCTTTTTTTTTTTTTTCATATGCCTGTTAGCCATTTGTATGTCTTTTTTTGAGAAATGTCTATCAGGTATTTTGCCCATTTTTAATTCAGACTGTTTGTTTTCTTGGTATTGAGTTGTTTGAGTGCTTTATATATTCTGGTAATTAATCCTTTGTCAGATAGCTAGTTTGCAAATATTTTCTTCCATTTTGTGGGTTGTCTCTTCACTTTGCTAATTGTTTCCTTTGCTGTGCAGAAGCATTTTGCCTTGATATATTCTCATTTGTCTATTTTTGCTTTTATTGCTTGTCTTTTTAAGGTCTTACCCAAAAAAATCTTTGTCCAGACCAATGTCCTACAGCACTTCCCAGTGTTTTCTTCTAGTAGTTGCAAAGTTTCAGATCTTACATTTAAGACTTTAATCCAGTTTAATTTGATTTTTGTATATGATAAAAAATGAAATACAGTTTTGTTCTTTTGCATATGGATATCCAGTTTTCCTGGCACCAATTATTAAATACTGCCCCTTGGCCAATGCAAAACTCCTTAGCAAAATACAAGCAAACAGAATTCAACGACATAAACCTGCCAAACACTAGTTATTGTTATTGTGTTATTGCTATTTTTCTTCTTATTATTTTAAAGTATCTTAACTGTCAGAACATCTGGGTTTGAATTATAGCTTTAGGATATGCTCTTTCTGCGTCTTGGTCAAGCTATTTCACCACTCTAATATTTTGTATTCTTATCCATAAAGTTTGTGAAAATTATAACTGCTTCATGGAGCTATTGCGAAAATTAAACGAGAACATAGACATCATTTTTTCTGCACTTACTGATATCCTCCAAACAATCGAATTCAATTAAACTCACTTTCCACATTGCTTCCTATTGTTAAACTCTAAGACTTCACCTAGAATCTTCGGCATCTCTTGTTAAATAATATCCTAATGCCTCTACATTCAGTTATCCTCTGCTTATTCAATTCAAATGCATTTTTCAAGTACTTCCTTTTCCGTAAATTATGTTCAGGGACTTGCAACCTACCAAGGTCTGTTCCTTGATCTTGGAACTCCTATGAAAACATCATACATTTTAACACTTTGCTCCTTTTCAATTAGTAAATATAGCTTACTTTTTTCTCCTTGACAACAGTGAAAACGAGTTTTTTAAAAAAATCTAACAGAGCTCTTAAGAGAGTTTGTCACTTTGTAGTCAATTGAAAATTTGCTGACTAGATACACCATGTCAAACATCAAATTCATTAGATTGTATAATATTTTTAGACTATGTCATTAGATGTCAGTACTTTGTTAAAAGCCATTTAAATTATATACATATACAATATTTTATTACAGTTCTTTCTCTTTACCAAGACATTTCTACCTATCTCTAATTTCCTTTAATTGTGACTTTGACTATAGAAATGATAAGAATATTAAGTGAGCTATCAAATGGAATACATGTAATAAACCAGTGTCAACATTAAAATATGGGAATGACTTATGTTCCTTCTACACCTGTGTCACCAGTGATATAGAAGACTTTCTACAGATAAAAGGGCTTGGAGCAGTGGTCTTCAAGCTTGGTTGCATACTGAAATCACCTGAAGTGCTCTAACAATACCAATACCAGAATTCCAAATTCAGAGACCCTTATGTAATAGGATTGGCATATGACTTGGCAACACGATATTTAAAAGTTAGCCAGATCATTTTCATGAGCAATAAGGAATGAAAAATACTGGTTAAGGACTACTCTCCATTTAGAATCCTCTCCAGTTCACTTTTCTCTCATTTTGCTTTAGAAACATGCTGCCTGCCTGGAGGGATTTAAAGCCGTTCATCTAAGCACTCTTTTGCTGTCACCAATGGCATCTTTGGCACATATATGCAAGTAAGGATTATAAAGTGGTTTTATTTTCAAAACTGTTTTCTGAAAGTATCTTTCTGTAATTTTGGTAGGCAGTAATATTACTCACATATATTAGACATAAGGTAATAACTAAAACATCAGCCTGGAAAGAAGAGAGGAAAGAAGGGAAAAGAAAAGAAAAACATATAGTTACATTAACTATAAATGAGAGCTACAGTTTCAAGTTATGTGTACCTGATTGATGGCTCCCAGATCATCGGCAAAGCCATTTACTTCTGATAGAAGCAGAGATATAATAGATTTTCTCAACAAGCTGCAACTACCCAGGGTTACCAGACTCTGAGAGGCATAATGCTGCACCTGAAACTAAAGATAAAAATGAGTAGGTTTCTATATTCCATCAAGTCAAATCAAAATGTATTTTCTAAGACCTTACTACTGAGCTAAATGCTGTGAGGAGTATAAAAAGTATCAATGTAATTCTGGGTCAGTCTCAAGCACAATCACAAAATACACAAATTATAATATTCTAGGCTCTAGGATTTTCTATAGCAGTTAATATTTTGAAACATGAAACAGGGTGCTAAAATGGAAGTTTTAGTTGAAATAGCAAAAGATAATAGTTTAGATAATAGGCTATATACAGAATGAATAAACGAGATGATAAATCAAGATACTTAAGTTCTTACCTTTTAGATAGATTAGCCAGATAGATGATAGATAGGTCATCTATCATCCTTTTTGGCACCAGGGACCAGTTTTGTGGAAGACAATTTTTCCATGGGAGGGGGGCAGGGTGGATCATTTTGAGATGAAACTGTTCCATGTCAGATCATCACTCATAAGATTCTCATAAGGAGTGTGCAACCTAGATCCCTTGCATGCACAGTTCACAATAGGGTTTGCACTCCTATGAGAATCTAATGCCACAACTGATCTGACAGGAGGGGAAGCTCAGGAGGTAATGCTAGCTCCCCTGCTGCTCACTTCCTGCTGTGTGGCCTGGTTTCTAACAGGCCATGGACCAGTACTGGTCCGTGGCCTGGTGGCTAGGGACCCCTGGATTATAGAGTTGAAGAAAAATGTCTATAAGTTAGATTGTGAAAATGCTTACCATAGTGATAGGCACCTAGTAAGTGCTCAATAAGTGAAATGTTATAATTTAGGATGACAATACAAAAGCATTCACAGCTATATAACATGAATTTAGTTCACTGAACCTTGAAAAGTTAAATACTATAAATAAAATATATTTTTCTAGAGTTAAATCCTATTGGAGAACATTGATGAGAAGAGAATTTCATCATAAACAGCTATTCCATAGTATATCTATAAACTGTTTCTCCCCGACATGACTGAAGTTCATACAAAGACAATATAACCATTAATGTGGTTCAAAATTATATGAATATTATTAAAATAATCTCTATTCTTCCTCACATTTTAATTGACATTTGCCCTTTTGTAAACACAGTGGAATTTTTTTGAAAGGCTGACATGGAAACCAAGACTGACAACAATATTATATGTGAGGCTACTGTGGTCCAAACCACGGGAGGACACACTCAACACACAGGATAATCTTTTTCTTTCACATCTTCCTGTATTTCAGAAGCTGGAGAACTAGAAGTAATTCTTCCCAGATTACTCTGCAGTTAGCACTTTGGATGTGAGTTCTGCGAATCAAAAGTACTCATTTGAGCCCTTGATTTAGAAATGCATCACCAAGGAAAAGAAGTAGGTACAGGGCATGCATTTTGTTGCTACAGATAGCAGCTGAGGTGTCAGAGTGCTGGCTCATCCCACAGCTGTTTCAGAGTTACCTAACTATGTACGTTCTTTTTTTTTTTTTTTTTTTTTTTTTTTAGATGGAGTCTCCCTCTGTCACCCAGGCTGGAGTGCAGTGGCGGGATCTCCACTCACTGCAAGTTCTGCCTCCTGGGTTCATGCCATTCTCCTGCCTCAGCCTCCCAATGTAGCTGGGACTACAGGCGCCCGCCACCACACCCAGCTAATTTTTTGTATTTTTAGTAGAGACGGGGTTTCACCGTGTTAGCCAGGATGGTCTTGATCTCCTAACCTCGTGATCCGCCCGCCTCGGCCTCCCAAAGTGCTGGGATTACAGGTGTGAGCCACTGCGCCCGGCCTATGTAGGTTCTTTTAACCACAATAGAATTAGCAGCTACCTTGGTTGCCCAGTGGTTTAGGGAATTATTCCTGTAAATGTAGCATTCCCAAAGGTATTTTGACTTATATGTTTATCTAGAGGATTCACAAAGCTTAGTGCCACTAGTCTTGAAATATGAATGAAATGGGTAGAAATTCTTATCACTTTCCCAATTAATTTTCCTATATTAACTGTGCAGAAGATAGGAGGAACTTGGAGAAGAGCCGTGAATTATTGTAAAGTTAATTAGGTAGTGTTTCCAATTACACAGTGCTGTTGTTCCAGAAGTAGTTATTTTCTGGAAGGATCAACACTGCCCCTGACACTTATTAGGTAGAGCCCTGGATTCTTCAGAAGTTTGTGGGTCTAATGCACGTAGGAATACTCCCTCTAAAGTGAAAAACAAGTTGCTATAGTATGTATTTATTATCACTAAGAAAATGATACAATGCTTGACAGGCCTTTGTGAATTCTGGAGACAACATATTACCATTTGGTTTACCACTTGGAAGCATATTTCAAGTAAATCATAAGGCTGTACACTTTGAGAAGGGGCCAGAGTAGTATATAAAGATCTCCAGCTGGTCTAAGTTGGGAAATAAGAAGCTCTGTCCTTTAGATATCATGATCAGTAAGATTCAATGTGCTTGGAGTTGATCAGTATATTATATGGAGTCTGTAGCCTGCTGTAATTAGAAAATCACAAAGGAGGGACCCTGGGTGTAGAACAAAGTCACATCTTTCTTGTCAAATAAACATTACTCTCTATAGAAAATACAAATTTACATATGTTATTTAGCCCTGCCATAAACTGTGTCTGCCTGATTGTAGAACACCAAGTAAGTGTATATCCAGAACTACTCATTTGAAAGAGGTGCTATATAAATTTAGGTATGCACAACAATACTCCATCAAGTAGCCATAGTATAAACAAAAAAACTGGGATCAAGTGAAAACTAAAAGCAGAAGTGAGTGTTGTTTGATCACTCAGTACTTATAGTTCCAACTGGTAGACCTCCTCTTATAAGGTTGAGGTACTGTTCAATAGTAGGGAATTTATATTCCCAGCCAGTGGCCAATATATGATGCTCTTCCTCCCACATGAGTTTCAGGATGGATGAATAAACTGCATGCACAGAGTACAGATTGTAACTGAAGACACTCCTCTAACAGCATACCACAGCACTTAACCCTACTATAATGTTTTCTAAATAATTAATTTGAACAAAAGCTTAAAAATCAAATTTTAGATTATGCAATAGCCGGAGAGACAGATACTATGAGTAGAAGATCAAGATGATTCAAATAAACTCTCTAAGCTGTAACAGTGAGTCCCAAATAAGTAAAATGCAATAGAGACATATATATGTTGTATCTATTTAAATTCCTATAACCTGTTGAAAACAAGAATCAAAATTATAGATATTTAAAACATTTGCTACCTGCTAAGCACTTATCCGGATTTAAGCTAAAGATAATTAATATCCAGAAGAATCCAAAAGCCACAAGAAGGGACGGTGGGCACCTTCATAAAGGTCCTTGTATTTCCTAAAAAAATGTCTCCTGTGGGCTTGGAGATGGGGCAGGCAGTGATTTCTGTTAGACTTTGTGATTTGGGAAATGACTTGTTCGCACTAATGTGATTCTTTTGAGAATCTGGAAAGCTCTGGGGCCCTCCCTAACAACCTTTAATAACAGCCATCTGTCAGTATGTAGAGCGAATTGTGCCTATTTATGACCAACTTCTCAAAGGCAACTGCTTAAAAAACAGAATTTCACTTCCTTATCATTGGGGAGTGGATGACATTTGAATAGATGTCAAAAATAAATAATAAGAAGAACATAATATTTTGTGAGGTCAAAAGAATGTGGGGGGCTGTAGAAACCATATGCCTTCTGATTTTATAAAAATCATTTTTATCCTTGAGTCACTGACATTTGTTTAAAGATGTATACACATTGCTAATATCAGATACATCAAATTATAAGAGAATAATGAAAAAAGATGAGTGCCACAAGCTCACAACTGAATTCTGTAAAATAAAATTTAACAAAAAAAGTTGAGATCAGAGGTACATAATTATCACTGAACAAGTGAACAAGTGATAGCGATTGGTTATATGGAAGGACTGTCTATGGGTGCATGTTAGAATGAAGAACGATTCTTTTTCTATATCTATTTGTATAGCCCTACTAATGAAGGAAATAAACTTAAACCAACTAATTATGTCTATTGGAACAATGTGAACTAAGAATTTAGGCAAAAGAGTTGGATACTACATCAAGTATCCCAATAACAATGATAATAACATTCCCTTTCTTTTCTTAATGTGAAGAAACTGAGAATCAGGAACATTAAAGTCACTTGAAAGGGGTAGAGTCCAAAGTCAAAGGGGTAGAGTCCAAAAAGTAGATCTTTTTTTTTTTAACTTGAATGTCTAACATATTTGATGCTTATAAAGTAAAACATAAAGAACTTACAGGATAAAACAGCAAGAAATGAGAATATAATAATATCAATATAAGACAATTTATTAAGCATTTACTTTGCATTATGTACAGTACTTACTGCTTACATATACTGTATCATTTAATCCTAACCATGAGACTATGAGAAAGTTTAATCTCAAACTAAATACTAGGAACCCACATTTTAAAGAGAGTAAGTTAACTTGTTCAAAGTCAGATTAAAAATATACATAAGAATATATGTAGTGACTTTGGGAGGCCAGGCAGATGGATCACCTGGGGTCAGAAGTTTGAGACCAGCCTGGCCAACATGGTGAAACCCCATCTCTACTAAAAATACAAAAATTAGCTGGGCATGGTGGCACGCACCTGTAATCCCAGCTACTTGGGAGGCCGAGACAGGAGAATCGCTTGAACCCAGGAGGTGGAGGTTGCAGTGAGCCGAGCTCTTTCCACTTCACTCCAGCCTGGGCAACAGTGTAAAACTCCATCAAAAAAAAATGTAGTGACTTGTGCTGTTTATCAACCCATTGCACACCCAAATGTATCATATCTCAATTTCTCTTAAGGCATAGAAACTTTGATAGTCCATAGGGGATCCATAAAAAGTGTTCAACCACTTGCCAGATTTAAAAAATTACTAATTACTACTCTGAATTAAGGAAACATAACTATTACACTGCACCATCAACCTCTGTAACAGGCCAGCACTGTAAGCAAGCTAGACAGTAGGATAAAGAGACACAGAGACCCAGGGACAGATGGTATCACGCATAAATGTTGATGGCTGATGCAGTAATGCCACTAATGTGTTTCCTACTTTCTGAAGCATCCAGAATTATATCTCAACCTCTTTATTTTCCTATTATTCTATAATAAATATGTATTGTCTAAACCAAGAAATAACTCTCTGCTTAAAGCAAGAATAAAACCAACCAACCAACCCTAGATGTTACTTGTGGGAAGTTTGGAAAATAAGAAAGTACAAAAACCTTCTTCTCAGAAATGCTACAGGCATGTCTATAAAACTTTAGAAATAACCAAAACATCTAGCAGTATCAACCATAGCTATTAACATATATCTAGCTTCTCACAGTAGAGATGACACAATAGGCAAGCAATTAGTGGCTGAAATATCCAGAGAAATGACCACTGGAATTAACCCACATCTTAACTAAACAAGAATGAGAGACCCTGCTATCCCACTGTCCCTCTAAGAACAGAGCAGCTCCAATCTGTGATGTAGAACAAAAGCTGTTTTAAAAAATTCTTAAAATTTCAGTGTACTTAGAGTGAAGGTAAATGCTTCAATCTCAATTGAAAGTCAAAAGAAACAACGTTCAAAGGCTCTCACTCACATAGAAAATATATATACATACTATAAAAATACATAGTTTAGAGTAAGTTTCTGCTGTAATTAATTACATAAAATGTTGTTTTAAAAATAATTAGATGTGTTAAGATTCCCTATAAGGGAGATTATTCCTGAAGATGCCATAATTCTAAAGAATAGGACAAAACAAAATTAAAGCTATAATAGTTGAAACTAGTTATGTATTCATTCATTCATTACAGCAAATATTGAATGTAATCTATGTGCCAGTGACTCAGCTAGTCCCTATAATCACTTAGAATTCAATAAAAAATACAATAACATTATTTTTGCTTCAGTAGTTACTTCTGCTTATGTTGGGGCTCACGCCTGTAATACCAGCACTTTGGGAGGCCAAGGCAGGCAGATCATGAGGTCAGGAGATCAAGAAGACCATCCTGGCTAACAAGGTGAAACCCCGTTTCTACTAAAAATACAAAAAAATTAGCCAGGAGTGGTGGCGGGTGCCTGTATTCCCAGCTACTCCGGACGCTGAGACAGGAGAATAGCTTGAACCCAGGAGGCAGAGGTTGCAGTGAGCCGAGATCCTGCCACTGGACTCTAGCCAGGGTGACATAGTGAGACTCTGTCTCAAGAAAAAAAAAAAAAAGGTATCAAAATGCAATCCAGCTTATCATGATCTGAAAGGATACTTTTCAAAAAGTTAAAAACATTTACTCTCATACAAATTTAGAATTAACACATGTCAATGTATTTATAGCATCAATGAGGGTAAAAAGCATTTGAGGAACTGAATCTTGAATTTGAAAAAAAGTAGAATTAGACCATTACGTTAGACAAAAAACTGGTTAATACCTTACATGATAAACCCTTACCATAACTTCAGGACTTATTTTCTACTGTACAAGAATCATTTATATCTATATTATAGAGGGATCTATAGGTTAATATGAAACTTCACAGGGTCAGGGCCCTGCCAAATTACATTCCTCTAGAAATTTAAGCAATAATTAGGTTGTCCTGTAGATGAAGCCCCAGTATGTCACTGATGGGACAATCAACCAACCTTTGCCTTATTTCCAGAATTTGATAGTATATCTTAACATGAAGTAAATCAGCAAATTTTAATGTATTGCAGAAGTCATAAGAAAGAAAGAGAGGTCCTTAATGGTCAAAAGAAAAATATAAACGGATATAACATTAAATCAGACAAAAAACTTTCAGAAAAAGAGTAAGCTGGGGTTGCTCTGCTGGCAAAAAGCATCACCAGCACAAAATTTTCAAATAAGACTTTGGCCTTTATTAAGTAGGAGACAGACTAACATTTCTAAGATGAAGCCTAAATTAGTGAAATGTAGACTGGTAAAGATCTAATGTGCCAGCACAAATCACCCCCAATAATTAATAATAATAATACCAGTAAGCAGCACGATTTTTTTTTTTTTGGAGCAATGTCATTTCACTCTTGTTGCCCAGGCTGGAGTGCAATGGTGTGATCTCAGCTCACCACAACCTCTGCTTCCTGGGATTCAAGCGATTCTCCTGCCTCAGCCTCCCAAGTAGCTGGGATTACAGGCATGTACCACCATGCCTGGCTAATTTTGTATTTTTAGTAGACAGAGGGTTTCTCCATGTTGGTCAGGCAGGTCTTGAACTCCTGACCTCAGGTGATCCACCTGCCTTGGCCTCCCAAAGTGCTGGGATTACGGGCATGAGCCACCGTGCCCGGCCAGTAGCACTATTAATAGTCACCTTTAAGAATCTGCAAATCCAGCCATATCTACATTGGGTCTGCCACAAAGAAACCACATGCTGATAGATGAAGCTAATTCTTTTTTTCTGGCAACTGCAAGATGCAAATACAAAACCACTCGAGGAAAACATTCTCAGTTCAGTTTTTCAGAACTCTTATAGACTAAGTTCAGGCAAATATCGGTTAATAATAAAAGTTGACCAAGTAAACTTGAAATCTGTTAAATAATAAAAAAATTTAAAAAAATGGACCTTCAAAGACTTCAGACATTAATTACACTTATCTGATACGGAATATAGAATAACTATAAATGGAATGACAGGAAGTCTTTGAGAAAAATAAAAATACCAAAAAAGAAAGAAAAACATTAAAATTTAAAACTCAGTGAATGAAATAATAAACAAATTAGTTACAAGTAAAGAGAAGGCAATAAACTGGAAAATGTACATAGAGAAATCATCCATAATATAGGAAAGAGAAATGATGTGCATGCAATATATGAGTAGAGGTTAAGAGACAGAGAGAATAGAATAAGAAGATACAGTATCTTTAAATAGAATTCAAAAAAAGAAAAAGAAAAAACTAAAAGAGACTACTGGAGAAGAAACAATATGGGAAAAAATAAAGCAAGAAAGTTTTTTAGGCCTAAGAAATAACAAGAATTCACAGAGGAAAGAAGTATAATGTATACTAACAGAACAATTAGACTGACAACATAATTAATAGCAACAATAAAAGCCATACATCTTTGATCTAGTATCTTCAAACTACTGTGACAAAATATGTATTAACTTATAATTGTGTACCCACTAGAACTACCCTTCAAGAGCAAAGAGAAAATAAGACATTTTCAATGTATAAATATGAGTCATTTTAACACTGATAGAACCATACTAAAGGGATTTAAAAAAGAAAACTGGCTGGGTGCAGTGGCTCATGCCTGTAATCTCAGCAATTTGGGAGGCCTAGGCAGGCGAATTGCCTGAGGTCAGGGGTTCCAGACCAGCCTGGGCAACATGGTGAAACCCTGTCTCTACTAAAATACACAAAATTAGCCAGGCAGGCATGGTGGCGTGTGCCTGTAGTCCCAGCTACTCAGGAGGCTGAGGCAGGAGAACTGCTTGAACCCGGGAGGTGGAAGTTGCAGTGAGCCAAAGTGAGCCAAGATCGCGCCATTGCCCTCCAGCCTGGGCAACAGAGTGACTCCATCTCAAAAAAAACAAAACAAAACAAAACAAAAAAACAAAAAACCAGTCCCAGGAGTATCTTTGTGTTTGATATTCTGAAGAGGTCTGTTTCCCTTTTCTTATGTCTATTGATTTTAAAGTTTTAAAATACTTACTTTTATATTTTAGTTTAGTTTCTATCAAAACAACTCATATCCTGATACTGACACTGCCAAGTATACAGTGATAAAAGGAAAACCATTCAGAAAAAAATAAGATTTAGGCCCTCAGAAAGCTTATAATAAAAAGCAAACTCATAGTTAATCAGCAAATGAAAAAATAAATGAAGAAAAGAAAGAAAAGCAGGTACATGTAAAAGTAAGATATTGTAAAAGCTAAAAGTTCTTGAAGAAGAAAACAGAAATAGATTAGAACCAATTCCTCAAAGCTGCTCCAAGTAAAGGACTCTTCCTTGGAACCAACAAAAGATCAGATAGATGAAATAGAAGGAATTCTTTAGGTTCCAAATAAAACTGACATACTAAATCCAACACTAAGATATATATCTAGGTGATATTAAATCACAAATAAAAAGAAAGGCCTTTATTACTTCCTAAGAAATTAGCTGTTGGGCCTCTTTAATAAAGGAAAAGTATCTGCCAAATTCCAGTCCTAAAGTATTTTCTACATCATAGATTAATGTTTTCACTGAGTGAAAGAAACGACAGAGTAAAGAAAACTTTGGGTGAAAAGAAAGAGCTTAGGGCATCACTTAGGGATGTTAGTTATAACATCCTAATCAGATTAAAGTAAATTAGGGGTATTTTTTAAATCCTAGGAATATTCCCCTAAAATAATACCAATTATCATTGGGTTTCTGGTCCAATAATGATTTCTCTAAGTTTTGAGCACTAAAATGAATAAAACAAAATATTATCTCTATAAAAATGTTAAACTAGTAGCACAAGTAATAACTAAAGTGAAAAAAATCATTCAGAAAAAAATCCATAAAGTATGACAAAAAAGAGTTAATGGTGCTAGTCAAAAAATATTTACATCAGTTAAAACAATACTGAGTTAAATATAGATTAATAGCAAAACATATGAATAAGTAATTGACATAGAAATGGTAAATACACATCAAAAGTTCTCTACCCCAAAATACCAAATTAAAATTAACATATCACTTTATACCTATTCAATTAAAAAAAAAGAATAAAAGTATGGTATGTCTACATTTAAATTTTATTTTCTTATAAAAGCTAAATATCAGGCTGGGTGTGGTGGCTTACACCTATAATCCCGGAACTTTGGGAAGCCAAGAGGATTACTCGAAGCTAGGGTCAAGACCAGCCAGAGCAACATAGTGAGACCCTACATCTACAAAACATACAAATAAAAATAAAATAGCTGGGTGTGATGGTGCACACCTATGGTCTCAGTTACTCGGTAACTGAGGCTTGAAGATTGTTTGAGCCCAGGAGTTCCAAGCTGCAGTAAGTGAGCTATGATTGTGCCACTGCACATCAGCCTAGGTGACAGAGCAAGACCCTGTCACTATTAAAAACAAAATACCTAAATATCCAACAATGTAACAATGTACGAATAGGTAAAATTAGGTTAAATCTACTAAATAATCACAACTCACAACATTAAAATTATGTAATAATACAGAATACTTACAATATAATATGGAAAAAAATGTGAACTATAATGGTATAAGAAAAGCAAGTGGTGGTTTTAAAATAGGTTTAAAAATTTGTGTATATTTACAAAGACCAGGAAAAGAAACTTTTAAAGTTTCCAGAGAAGCAAGATTGTGAAAATCAATTCAATTTAATTTTAGACTTCTACTGGTGTTGATGTTTCTGTTTTAAAAAACTAGAAAAGGTAAATTTCAGAAATCAATTGGACTGATATAAATATAGATCATATACCATTATACTTCTAATGGGACACACTTTTTTTACCTTATAAAAAGATATGCAAAATAGGGCTTCTATTTTGAAAGATTCTCTACTACTTTTCAGATATAATCTAAAAGAAAATTAGATATAATTTTCCAGAGATGTTCATTTTAAACACTGATTGTCAAATAAAAACTTATAGTAATTACCAAAACGGGATATGCAGCAATGTAAATTTTTCAGACTAATAGTGTAGATGATAACAACAAAAACAAAACAAAAAAATGCAGAAAACACAAAACTAGCTCTAATTTAATGCCACATTGAAAAACTGTTCAATGGCTTGTTTTATAGATTCTAATTGGTAGGTTTGCACACACTGGCTAAAATCTCTGCAGTATATGAGCAATGCAGTTCAAGTTTCTGCCAAAAAAACAAATAATGGACAGTGAGCAGAAAGAAGTAAGACACTGCCTAAGTGAGTGACACAAGGACTGGGAGATGTCGGATGTAAAATATGAGAGGCCACAGGAAATATGAAATCTCTCGCCTCATGTTGCCTAACACCTGGGACCTAAAAGCCACTTTGCTTTCATTACTCAGTCCTGTATATAGAAGAAAAGAAAGAGTATAGAAAAGTAAAATAAACACTAAAACAAGATTTTTTAAATGACATTTTATTAAAAAATATAATATCACATTGTATCCCATAAATATACGCAATTATAATTTTTAATATATAGTAAAAATAAAAAATACAAATTGAGAGTAGGATTAGAGAAATAATAATAGGTTTTAAAGTCTATAAAGGCTAAATTAATTATCACTTTGTGGCACATGGCAAACTTCATTTGAGATGACACAGATTTATGGGGAATGAAAAGGGCACAAAGTTCAGAGACGACCCAACTAATCATCAATGATAATCAAAACTCAGGTCAGCAAAAGTTTAAACACAAAGATCTCCTTAAGACTCACTATCAGGCAACAAAGGTCACCCTGGATATTACAGATGAAATCCAGATGATCCTGAACTCAAGGATGCTCCTCCCAACTCAAGAAACTTCACCATCTCTATCCTACAGTACCATGCATGCTTGTGAAACAGCAAGTATGCACGTACTGTGAAGAACAAGTTCTACCAAGTTTCTGCTTTCCAGGGGCTTATTTGAACCTAACCTATAAAGTAGAAAAAAATTCTGCCCTTAATACCTATTATATATTCTCTTTTTGCAGCACCTCAGAGATACCAAGAATAATATGTGTATAATAAGAATATAATTGAGCTACAGGTAAAATGCTGACAAGTGTGAATATTTAGGAAACTAAAAACGAAAACAACACACACACACACACACACAAATAGTGTCATCCAACAATGAATGCAAGCTGAATTACAGCTTCAGTAATAATATGACTAGATCTTAACAGATATATGTCTTAACGGATACAACATTGCGCAAAGCCCTGCAACTTACTAAAGAATATTTATATGCCAATTCAATTTACAAAAAGTTCAAAAAAAGACAAAGCTGAATTATGTTCTTTAGAAACACATACATAGGTAATATTACTTTAAAAAGCAAAAGTAGTAACATACAAGTCAGGCATTCAGTATGTTCAACAATGGGTTTTCCAATAAGGAAGTCAGTGTGGTGATTCCTCAGGGATCTAGAACTAGAAATACCATTTGACCCAGCAATCCCATTACTGGGTATATACCCAAAGGATTATAAATCATGCTGCTATAAAGACACATGCACACGTATGTTTATTGCAGCACTATTCACAATAGCAGTCTTGGAACCAAGCCAAATGTCCAACAATGATAGACTGGATTAAGAAAATGTGGCACATATACACCATGGAATACTATGCAGCCATAAAAAAGGATGAGTTCATGTCCTTTGTAGGGATATGGATGAAGCTGGAAATCATCATTCTCAGCAAACTATTGCAAGGACAAAAAACCAAACACTGCATGTTCTCACTCATAGGTGGGAATTGAACAATGAGAACACGTGGACACAGGAAGGGGAACATCACACACTGTGGCCTGTTGTGGGGTGGGGGGAGGGGGGAGGGATAGCATTAGGAGATATACCTAATGTTAAATGATGAGTTAATGGGTGCAGCACACCAACATGGCACATGTATACATATGTTAACTAACCTGCACGTTGTGCACATGTACCATAATAAAAAAAAAGAAAAGAAAAAAAGAAGATACTGCTTTAATTAGCTAAATAAACATAGAAATCCTTTTTAGTAGTAAAATCAAGTAGGAAATAATATGGGAAAGACATGTATAGGAACAGATTTGAAGTTTAGGGGCACATTCTTTTGGATGTTTCTAACAAATTTTGTCCTTGATCTGAATCTAGAATTTTAATAGGCATAGTGTAGTTTCACTTAGAAATTCCATTGCTCCTACCCCACCCCATGGAGAAAGGTAGCAATTAGGAATTTGTTTAGAGCTAACTGAAGGTCTGTCTATTTCTGAGCGTCCACCTATCTTTTAATCAGCACTCCCTGTTTATGCTTCCTTGTCCTTCTACAAATGAAGAGAAGTAAAAGAAAAAATAATAGTGATTATAGGAAGAGATAGTTTTCTTGTCTGAAGTGTCAATATACTTATGTATCTAGCATGCAGCAAAGTCAGTTGAGTTTAGAGTCAGGGGCTTCCATGATACGCAAAGATAACCAGCAGAAGAATGGACTGGGGAGGCTGTGTCAAGAGGATGGTATGGAAATGCCTAGGGATGAGTTCCTCCAATTCCTAGGGCTTTACTGCATTTTGTTTTACCTCATCTCGGTTTCACTTTCCTTTGTCTATGGGTTGATTACTATTGAGCTGAGGCAGATTTATTGTCCACTGGAGGCCAAAACTAATTTCTGAACATGCCCTCACTATACAGAGCACTGGTACAGAACCCTTTAGGACATCTCCATAATACCTTTAATGTCACTTTGTTGAGCACTGGAAGTATGGAGCTAATATTTTATGACCACGATAATATTATTAACAAAAATGGTTACTGCTTATTTTGTTACTGACATCAGAAACTATGCAGTTCTCTTTTTTGATCATCACAAAAGGTTTCTTTGTTTTTACTTAGATTTCTACGTATTCTAGAGTAACAACTGACCACTTATGCCTTCTCATTCTTAACATTTCTGTAAGCAATCTTGTTGTCTTTATCTCAGTTGCTTCAGTTTGACTTTTTCCTCTTTAGCCATGAATAAATATCAGTGTGTGTTGTTAGTCCCTCTTCTATAGTCACATAACTATAAAAACAATGTAACTTCAACACAACATAAGCAGCTGAATTAAGCTAAAACACTTACTATCTTGCTTCTATTCATCCTCATTTGAATGCAGATTTTAAACTATCAGTAGTACATATTTAAAGTATTGTTAGCAACTTTTGAGCTTAAAATGTACTTTTTCAGTATATTTGACTCATATCAACTCCAATACAATCCAATTTGATTCTGTTCTGAAAAACATTAAGTCAAAGCTTCAGAACAAACAAGTGTCAAAGATGGATTGCCAATGTAAATAGTATAACTTGACTTCAAGTAAATCTTTTAAAAAATACTCCCTAAATGATGCTTTGAGCTGTAAACTTACTGTAATTGTGAATACCACTATTTGGAACAACCCATTGCTAAATATCCAATTCCATCTTTTCCTGATGAAATTCTTGCCATTATCTGAATGTTTTTTGTCTCAAGGATTTCATTTTGTATTTGCTTAGCCCTTCAGGCTATATTTGATGCCATATCCCTTTTTCACATAAACTCAGACTCTACTTGTTACTTGGCTAGAGAATACAGAAGATAAAAAATACATATTAATTCTGTTATTCAATGTAAACTCCCAGGCACCATTAAAATTCTGTGCATTATATGAACACAAAAGAATGTAACACTAATTATGTTTGGGGGAATATTTTAGTTCATTAGGACATAAGCTTCTTTGAAAAAGACAGTTGAAAATTTTGTGGCAGAGACTGCCTGCCTGCTCACCAGCAGATCCCTTTTCTTTCCCTCCAAACGCATTTGCCAGCTTCCCTTGCACTTGGAGAAGGCATGTGACTGGGTTCTGGCCAATGGACAATGGCCAGGACTGGAAGCACACCACTTCCAGTCCTGGTCCATTAAACACTCCCACATGATTCTTCAGATCTTATCTCCACCTGTCTTTCAGCTGGATGCAGAAAATCCGGTAGAGAATTCCAAGGCCTTAGGGAGTTGTGAAGCCACAGCAAGAAAAAAGCCAGGATTCCTGAAGAAACACTTGTAAAGCTTCTCAAAAACACCTGCTTAGAATGTATACAGAAGGAATAACCTTGCACTGCACTAAACCACTGAGATTTGGGGATTGATTATTACAGCAGTCAACCTACCCTGACTAACATGAATCAGATATATATTTTTCCCTATCTGCTGTGAAAAACTATCATCAGATTTCCATTCCTGTTTTTATTGTTTTAAGTTACTAAGGATTGCATTCTAATTTCATTTTTCCCAGATTTATTAAAGTATAATTGACAAAAATTATATATTTAAGGTGCACAATATGATGTTTGATATACAAATACATTGTGATGACAACACTTAATATATCCTTCACCTCATATAGTTACAATGTGTGTGTATGTGTGCGTGTTCTGTATGTGGTGAGAACACAATGCATTCTAAATTTAATTATATGACCATTAATTGTTTAACTTCTGAACTCAGTCTTCTTAGTTTTTTATATGTTTCCATTTTTATTTACTTATTTTTATTTTATTTTTTTTGAGATGGAGTCTCACTCTATCACCCAGGCTGGAGTGCAGTGGCATGATCTCGGCTCACTGCAAGCTCCTTGGTTCATGCCATTCTCCTGCCTCAGCCTCCCAAGTAGCTGGGACCACAGGTGCCCACCACCACCCCTGGCTAATTTTTTGTATTTTTTTTTTTAGTAGAAATGGGGTTTCACCGTGTTAGCCAGGATGGTCTCTTTCTCCTGACCTCGTGATCTGCCTGCCTTGGCCTCCCAAACTGCTGGGATTACAGGCGTGAGCCACTGTGCCCGGCCATATGTTTCCATTTTAAATATAGATTATAACACAAGTCAAGACTAGGAATCCTGTAGGTGCTCAAGTATCTAATTGCTGACAAGAATCTTTATCACATTGAAAGGCTGAGGTGCCCTACCTTTATCTTTTAACACTTTATCAGTGTTTTGACTCGCAATCACTTTTGCCATAAAGCCAGTAGCTAAGCAGAGAAAATCAAAACAGACATTAATCCATCAACTGTTTTAGACTCATATAGATGTGCCAGAACAATGTATAAGATTAGTAGTCAACTACTAGCATTTATAAGTAAAGTTTAGCAAAGACTAAACAGAAGTTTTTGGTAAAAATTCTATTTTCTAAGAAGAACATAAAGGAATATGTTAACCTACCTCACTGTTATAAATAAGTTAAGAGTTCAGGGCCAGGTGCGGTGGCTCACGCATGTAATCCCAGCACTTTGGGAGGCCAAGGTGGGCAGATCACCAGGTTAGGAGTTCAAGACCAGCCTGAACAACATGGTGAAACCCCATCTCTACTAAAGATATAAAAAATTAGCCAGGTGTGGTGGCATGCACCTGTAATCCCAGCTACTGGGGAGGCTGAAGCAAGAGAATCATTTGAACCCTGGAGGGGGAGGTTGCAGTGAGCCAAAATCGCACCACTGCATTCCAGCCCGGGCAACAGGGCGACACTCCATCTTAAAAAAAAAAAAAAAGAGTTCAAATGAGAGGATAAGGGAGAAAACAAGAAGACTGCCGGTGACTGCTGCTGAAATCCCTTTATTCTCTCAACACATCTACAGTTGGGAAGATCCTAAGCGTGAGTCTCTCAATTTCCAAAGAATTAACCTATGTTAAACATTATACTCTAATCCATTCCCCAAACTTCCCTTAACAATCTCTGCGTAGAATTTTGGTGCTTTAAAAATTATGGCCTCCAAATTCTCTGGTACTCTTCCCATTGAAAGGCAGTCTCTGTGCCATTTCCTCTTGAAACTGGGTGGGTTGTAACTGGTTAACCATCAGTGCACAGTGTGAGTGATGCTATGTTACCTATCCCAAGGATAGGTCGTAAAAGGCCATGCAGCTTCTGCCTTGCCCATAGAATGCTCCCCCTTGAAAGCTTCAGCTACTGCATAAGTGACAATCCTGAGGCCACCATTCTGTAAGGAAGCCAAACTAGGCCACATGTAGAATTCACATGGAGAGGCCCAAGAATGCATGAAGAAAGAGTCCTCAAGATTACATGGAGATCCAGTACCCAGCTGCTCCAGCTCCTGCTCTTCCAGATCCACATCACTCTCTGGCTGAAACTTCATTGAAAACCTCAAGCCATAATGACCCAGCAGAGTCCTTCCCAAATGTTTTACCTACAGAACCTGTGAGAGATCATAAAATGATGATTCCTGTTTTAAGCCACAAAGTTTTGGAGTGATTTGTTAAGCAGCAACAGTAACAGGAACAAGAACGTCTAATCATTGAGCAAAATAACCATGTACGTCTACTGAATGTCATATATCATTCTGTTGAGAATCTCTTTAATTTTGATACTACCTTTTTGACACAGGCTAGTTTTAGGTACCTCAATATAATATTTTATAAGGAACTAGCTAGTTTAAAACAACCGCTATACCAATAATCACTAAACATGGTTTCATCTCACCAGAAAACAGCTAAAAACAGAAAAAAAGAGTATCTTCTAAATGCTCAAGGATTTATCATCTCTCTTGACTTCATATGCAGGGATTATATAAGAATCAAGATGATGATGTTATAATGTATAAGAATCAAGCCAGGAAACTACTGTCATAGTAAAATAAATAAATTTTTGAAATGTATTTTATTTTTTTTTTAATACTTTAAGTTCTAGGGTACATCTGCACAACATGCAGGTTTGTTACATATGTATACATGTGCCATATTGGTGTGCTGCACCCATTAACTCGTCATTTACATTAGGTATATTTTCTAATGTTATCCCTCCCCCCTCCCCCCACCCCACAACAAGACCCGGTGTGTGATGTTCCCCTTCCTGTCTCCACGTGTTCTCATTGTTCAATTCCCACCTATGAGTGAGAACACGTGGTGTTTGGGTTTTTGTCCTTGTGATAGTTTGCTGAGAATGATGGTTTCCAGCTTCATCCATATCCCTACAAAGGACATGAACTCATCCTTTTTTTTTTAGATTCAATGCCATCTCCATCAAACTACCAATGACTTTCTTCACAGAATTGGAAAAAACTACTTTAAAGTTCATATGGAACCAAAAAAGCACCCGTATTGCCAAGTCAATCCTAAGCCAAAAGAACAAAGCTGGAGGCATCATACTACCTGACTTCAAACTACACTATAAGGCTACAGTAACCAAAACAGCATGGTACTGGTACCAAAACAGAGATACAGACCAATGGAACAGAACAGAGCCCTCAGAAATAATACTACACATCTACAACCATCTGATCTTTGACAAACCTGACAAAAATAAGAAACGGGGAAAGGATTCCCTATTTAATAAATGGTGCTGGGAAAACTGGCTAGCCATATGTAGAAAGCTGAAACTGGATCCCTTCCTTACACCTTATACAAAAATTAATTCAAGATGGATTAAAGACTTAAATGTAAGACCTAACACCATAAAAACCCTAGAAGAAAACCTAGGCAATACCATTCAGGACATAGGCATGGGCAAGGACTTCATGTCTAAAACACCAAAAGCAATGGCAACAAAAGCCAAAATTGACAAATGGGATCTAATTAAACTAAAGAGCTTCTGCCCAGCATAAGAAACTACCATCAGAGTGAACAGGAAACCTACAGAATGGGAGAAAATTTTTGCAATCTACTCTTCTAACAAAGGGCTAATATGCAGAATCTACAAAGAACTCAAACAAATTTACAACAAAAAAAAAACCATCAAAAAGTGAACAGACACTTCTCAAAAGAAGACATTTACGCAGCCAACAGACACATGAAAAAATGGTCATCATCACTGGCCATCAGAGAAATGCAAATCAAAACCACAATGAGATACCATCTCACACCAGTTAGAATGGTGATCATTAAAAAGTCAGGAAACAACAGGTGCTGGAGAGGATGTGGAGAAACCGGAACACTTTTACACTGTTGGTGGGACTGTAAACTAGTTCAACCATTGTGGAAGACAGTGTGGCGATTCCTCAGGGATCTAGAACTAGAAATACCATTTGACCCAGCAATCTCATTACTGGGTATATACCCAAAGGATTATAAATCATGCTGCTATAAAGACACATGCACACGTATGTTTATTGTGGCACTATTCACAATAGCAAAAACTTGGAACCAACCCAAATGTCCATCAATGATAGACTGGATTAAGAAAATGTGGCACATATACACTATGGAATACTATGCAGCCATAAAAAATGATGAAATGTATTTTAAAAATAAAAGTAAAGTTTCAACATGACTAAATCCCAGTCCTCCTACTAATTTATATTGATTAACTTGATCAACTTTTTAAAAAGAACTATGCCCGTGTACTACAGATTAAATTAATATAAGGACCTCCTTCTTACTGATGACACACTTTGACAAATAAGTAGTTTAAAAAACAATGAAATCTACTAATTAATGATGTTTTAAATAGAAAATCATAATTAACTATGTTAAAATTAAAATTATAATTTGAGTAGACAGTATCTAGAATACAAACATATCATAGGCAATTACCTCACAAAAAGACAGCTGATTAAGTAACCCAGAGGTACATTTTATAGTGCTTTCCTTCTGGACAGCTCATAAGGATAGAGATTTCCTGAATATTATATGTTAAATAGGGACTATGTAATACCTTTTCATGGATGCATGAGTGTTCGTTCTGAAATTTTTCTCAGAAAGAATTTTACATTCGTTTTTTGAGAAAAAATTGGCTCTGCTATAAGTACTCATATAACCCTCTGCCTATAAGCACCCTGCAAAGAAGTTTTTGTTGTTGTTGTTTTGGGTTTTTTTTTTTTTTTTGGTCTAAAGATTCAAGTCATGTTCTTAATTTTCACAATTGTCAGTTTTTCTGCTTAGTTACCAGATGGCCAAAATGTGTGATCCTCTGCTATTACTACATAATATAAACACTTTAGATATTTGCCAGAGAGTTCGATATTCCCTAAAGTTCCAACCCAGCAGTACCAGTTACTAGTGACCCTAACATTCCAGCACATGCCTTCATTATTGCAGTTCTCAGACTTTACTTAGTGTCTAAGTTCTCATACTTAGCAAGGTCAGATATGTCTGTGGCAAATGAACAAGTGAATGAATATCATCCAACACCTTATCAAAAACAGGCAGAGACAACCAATATTTAACAAAAAAGAAAAAGTCAACTCATCATTCTTCTGACATCTCTAATTTCAGCCAAATATCACCTTAGACCACTACTAAAAAGTGTATCTGACCTATATTGACTAGTTTGCCTTCAGAAATGCCTCTATTAAGTTATGATTTAATGTTATGGCCTTTAATGACCAGGAACCAACAGAACAGATAAACAACTGAATAATATTATTATTGCTCACATGCCATGGCTACAGATATTATCCTTTAATAACATGGATCTCGGATATTAGTTATAATTTGCCTAAGTCTGTTAACATCTGGCTCCTCACAGTGATAAGCAATATAACCCTCAGAAGAAAGAAAGCCTGTCTGTGTGACTGATGGCCTTGGTTGCTGGAGGAGAGGGCAACTTTGGAGATAGTGCACTCTACTCAGCACCCTTTTTTGTGGGGGTTAGAGGATGTGGTGGAATTTTGTCAAAGAGCTTAAAAAGTAACACCAAGGGGCCATTCAATCCTACACAGTAGTCACAGTAATCCTCTTAAGGAGGCTTAAAACGAAGAAATGAGCTCGCACTAAGTGGTACAGCGGGCACAGAACACAATCCATATGATATATGTACGTAAACCAAAAAGTATCTGAGACAAGTCTTAATCAACTTAGAAGTTTATTTTGCCAAGGTTAAGGACAATGGCCAGAAGAAAAGAAATACGGAATCACAGAAAGTCTGTGGTCTGTGCCTTTCTCCAAAGATGACTTTAAGAGTTTGAATATTTAAAGGGGAAAAGTGGGATGGAGGGGGAAAAGGGAAGGTATAGTAATCCACATGTTACAAGAGAAAAGGAGCAGGTAGGGGGAACATTCAATTATGTATTATTCTTGTTCTCAGTAAATTGGCACTTTACATAAGGTAAGGTGAACATAGAGTAGCTACTGTGGAAATGTTTAACATTTTAGGAACAAAAGGAAAAGGCAGTTGTTTGCATGACTCAGCTTTCAGCTTAATGCTTTCCTTTTGGCTTAGTGAATTGGGATCCTGAGTTTTTATTCCTTCCAAGTGTTTACATAGACAGGATTATACTTTGAGAAAGTGAAAATAAACCCAGCTACCACTTGGCCCATGGTGTTCCCAAACAATTTTCTAACAGGATTTAGCTGAGCCATAGCATAGCTGCAAAAAATGGTTAACAATTCTTCCTTTTGCATGATTGCTGCTTTCTTATCAATGAACCTTGAGCCCTGTTTTATTTCTATGGACTCCTGAAGAAAGATTACTGAGATACTCATTTGCTAAACTGTTGCCTGCTTTGTAACAGTAACCAAATCTAGAGCCAGTTCACACTTCCTAAACTATGCTTAGAGTCATGCAGCATAAGCCCAAACCCTGTATCAAAATCTCCTAACTCTCCCTTATTGAGATGCCCCTATGTTAGATGTACTTAGTTTGTTGAACCCCAGACGATGACTCCTCTGGGGTGATATTCAATGAGCTAAGTACATCTAACTTTGATTGGAGGTGTATACTGATGGTTTTTGGATAATAGGTTTCAATGAACTAAACTGAAGGTCTTGTGAAAAATCTTCCCATATTTAAAAATCCCAAAGGAAAGAGATTCTCTTGTCCTACTTACAATGAATTTTAAAATGTTATTATTGAAAATCATCATTGATGTACATTAAAAATGAAATATGCAGATAGGTCCAATGACATTTTAAAACAATCAGACATAAGTAAATGGAAACAGGCCTCTTCTAAAACCATAAGTGGACAAGTTTAATACCAACTATCTTTAAAAAATAAATGGCAGAAAGAAAAAATAATATTTTAAATGTAGTTTTGATCAGAGAAAAATGATCAAATGACTTGCAATACTCAAAATCAACCACCATTAGGTCTAGTCCAAAGGAAATAATGCTCAGGGAACAAAGGTTACCTTCATCATCAAAGCTTCTGCATATTAGGATGACATGATGGTGGAAAGAATCAGGATCAAGTCCCCAGTATGGTTTCAGAGTAGTGTTCTCACATGTACCCTAGAACTTAAAGTATAATAAAAATGAAAAAAAAAAAAGAATGTCCTGAAGAAGAGATTGGCCTAGAATCTGGGGACAGTCAAGAGACAAAAGAAAGGAAGACAGGAAAAAATATAGTTGTTTTTTGTTTGTTTGCTTTTCTTAGGGGTAGGTTTGTATATATGTGTTTATGCTTGCATATTGGAAAACTTCTGAGGTACTGTAGAGCTGTTGTCTCTCTCACAGATACTGTTCAGGCAAATGAAAGGAAACTCATTCAGAGCTGCAGTCACTAAGAACTGAAACAAACTACTAAGCAATAAAGCAAAAATGGGACCATGCATAATTTACTGACCCTATGTTAAGCAATAATGACACAAAGATATCTTTTCCAGCTCTGTGTTAAAAAATACTGGGATCAGGCACCAAAAACTTAGCTGTTGCTCCAGGATATATTTACTCATGTAAGATAAGATCTTTATCCAACCAAAATAACCTACTCATCAAGACTTGCTTCAGGATACTCACTTACCTATGCCCATCAATCCAAAAATATAATGTTACAAATTCTTTCCAATCCCAACTGTGTCCCTGCTTGGCAAGACTCACCTGAAAACTATTCATTTCAGGCCCTAAAATTATTTAAATAACCTTTCCCTAATTTTCCCCTTTGGAGATACTTCTACATCTCTGTCAAAGGGGTGCTCTACAAACTTAGGTTTGCTTGATCAACACATTTTATTTTCTGGTGGTCTTTTGGGGTGCTCAGAATCAACAGCCCACATGGTTTCACCTGCTCACATAATGAATAGGCATTACTGCATAGAAATATCCACAGACTATGAAACACAAAGGCTCACTTTTGTGGTGTTCTGGGGAAATTACCAGAGACCTGATCAGTCTAAGCATCCTGATATTTACCTAGCTTTCCAGCCCTCCACCATCAAGGAGTCAAACTTTGTATCACCCATGATCACTTACTTCATATGGGGTAATTTCCTCTTCTAACTACAGGTGACATCAAGGACAGAGAGTTAGAAATAATCCCTACAGAACACTCTAAGCATATAGTTTAGTCTATCTTTCTAGTTTCTCTTTCAAAACATTCTACCCTCTTAACCTTTTCCTCAAACCAATAATCATCATCATCATCATCATCTCTAAGCAATATGAGTTATATACTTAAATATTTAGAATTTTGCATATTTAAACTTTTTGTCTTTCTTGCTTTTCTTTATTTGTATTTTTTATTTTTGTGGGTATTCAAATTTTTGATCATTAACAATTATAGGAAATTTTTTTGTGTGGACTGTCCAAGGAATAATTATTCATATGAGTTTACAACAACTACTTGTATATGTTCTAGTGTTTAACTTTTCAAGAATCATTCCAAATATTAATCCCAAACATAAAAGCAACTGTTTAGGAAAAAATAAAATAAAACCAAAGAAAAGTTACAAGCCATATATTTTAGCTATAACTTCACAGAATATGGTTGTTCACTGTTATTATCTAAATAACCTCCTTTTGAACAGAAATAAGGTTTATTTCCACACACATCTCTCAGGATCCTAAAACACATCACTTTATATACTATAAGTTTATTAATTGCCTACAAAAGATTTTAGAAATCACGTACACATATCAAATATAGTTCTTGTGAATGTCCAAAATTAAGAAAATAAAATAGCTAATTATAGCATCTTTATCTGCATATAAACACTATTTTAAAAACATTACATAGTAAGTCCTGCCAAATATAACTTTTTAATACGTATCAAAAGTGTCAATTTTTTTTTTTTTTTTGAGATGGAGTTTTGCTGTGTCACCAGTCTGGAGTACAGCGGTGTGATTTCGGCTCACTGCAACCTCCACCTCCCAGGTTCAAGCGATTCCCCTGCCTCAGCTTCCTTAGTAGCTGGGATTACAGGTGTCCACCACCACACCCAGCTAATTTTTGTATTTTTAGTAGAGATGGGGTTTCACCATGTTGGCCAGGATGTCTTGATCTCTTGACCTTGTGATCCACCCGCCTCGGCCTCCCAAAGTGCTGGGATCAAAATGTTAAAATACATTAAGATTTACTTCTAACATGGCTTATTTCAAGTGCTCTTTTATGGAATATTTTGAAATTATCTCATCCTCTATATATGAACTCTGATAAAATTTGTTCTATGAACACATATTAAAACACACTTTACACAGTTCATTATGCTAGATAGTATTTTAAGCATTCTCTCTAGATTGGACTTTCTATCCTCAGAATCACCTTATGATTATTCACCTTTTACAAAATTATTGGCGTTCAGAGAGGTGAACTACTTTCCCAAGGTCACACAGCAAATAAATGATGAAGTCAGGACTCAAACCAAGACCTTTGACAATCTGATACCAGTCTATGCTTGTTAACTACATGCCAAACTAGTAAACACGTGTGTCCTTAAATATATTTGTTTTCTAATACTGGAGATCATCTATAAACAATGGAATGATGTCTCTTATATCTATTTATACAGCTTTAATCAAATGTTAAAAGAAAATTAGATTGCAATTGAGTTTTAATTAAATACTCTTGAATATCCAATCATGCAATCAAGTTCAATATAAGCAGTTCTGATTTAAGGTAGATAGATTTTTTTTTCTTTTCCTCCTGCTCACAGCAAAAGATCTAATCAAGAAGATATATTCAAACACATTAATTTGGAGACAGACCATGGATTCCACAATATAAAACAGAATCATTTATAACATCCAAAATACAAACAAGAATAAATACTGCTGTTTTATGCCTGAAAAATGCATGTTATTTTTGAATACTTCCTTGTATATTTTCTGGCTATTTATGTATTAACCTTTGATTGTTATAAATTCAAGGAGTCTATAACACGTATTTTTCCTTTAATAGCAAGATTCTAGCCAAATGCTAAAAAGCCTCATGAAGTCTGAGTTTGAATTACTTTTCATGTTATAAAAATGACAGCCTAGGAATTCTAAGTTTAACATCAATGTTCAAACAAGTGCATGTGAAATTTATTGACTAAATTGCCTTTACTTTTTGTTTTCTGGCACCTGGCAGATGTCTTCTTCACCCCTTATCAGGCTCATAGTTTCACTTGTATGATCATACTCTTAAATGTGCTTTTTCCGGACAGCAGCTGGCCTAGAGATCAGTGTCTAATCATGAGAGACTGTGACAAACTGCTCCTATTCCTTTTTGTCCACAACATTTACTATCCCAAGGCCAGAGCTAATCTTACAGAATCCCCAACAGGTGGCCTGGAGGAAGATTTGCAGATCCATTCAAGTGTTAACTACAGATTTTTCCTACTTGGCACCAGAAAATGCTGAACCATCTGCTAGATATACCTCAACACTCATTAAAACTATCTTGTCATGTCTCTTCTCACCTGGGAAGACTGGGTGGACATCAATGAGATTCCACATCTGATGGTGGGCAACACATAGGAGCCAGACTTGCTCAGCATGCATTGATTTAGCTTACTTCAACTTACATTCATTTAGGTATGCCCAACAACATAGGTCTCATACTTGACAGGTCTTACATTTCTAGTGTTGCCAACTGCACATGATATTAGAAAATTATTTTTTTTCGTAGCATGGACTGTAAAGAAATCTGAAAATCTCACTGAGCCACACAACTAGAGCTGCCAGACTTAGCAAATTAAAATACAAGAAACACAAATAATTTAAATTTCAAATAAACAATGATTTTTTTTCAGCATAAGCATGTCTCAGATATTCTATTTCATCTGATAATTTCACATGCAATATTATGATTATTTAAATCTGGTAAAAGATACTTAAACCCTCCCTAATATTAACCAGTTAGTAGGTTAGTTTGACTTGATAGAAAGACTACTGGAGAATATGTCAAAAGACAGAATTCTCAGCCTCATTCTATTTTCCACCAGACTCTGTAACTCTAGATATACTCCCTGGCCTCTATGAGCTCCATTATCATTACTTACAAAACGCATAATATACCTTTCCTGTAAACCATGCAAGATTGAGAATCAACTAAGTGAACAGAAGTGAAAGAATTCTAAAATCTAAATATAAGATAAATCTATATATGGGTCATCAATAATTAGTAAGTTTTTAATATAAGAAGCTCACATTATCTTTTCACATATAAAGAAATTACAACCCATCTGTTTGAAAATAAAACTACTGCATTCATTTCTCCTACTACTCCAATCTGTTTCTACCCAAACCACTCCACTAAACTATTTTTGTTAAGGTCACAATGACTTCCTTAAATAAACTAAGTAAATCCTGACCCTGTATTCTCTATTACTTAACCCTGTTCATTTATTTCACTACATTTACTACAATATGCAATAGTTGTTTTACATATTTTTCCACCAGCACTTAGTCCACTGTAGGCACAATGTAGATGTTCAATAATTATGTTAAGTAAGTAAATAAACAAATGTCACTTAAATATACTCCTCTAACTTGTCCTCTGGTAGACACTGTGATATGACACCCAGATCACATTTCAATGAAGCACTTGTTGCCCCAACTGTATGAAGCACTTTCTACAGACAGCCTTCAGCTGCCAGCTCCTTCAGACATTGCCTCATTTGCAGAGAGCCACGTCACCCAAAGTCATGCCCCTTCATAGAATGGCCCACATTCCAGAATTGATCAGTGCAGGAGTATAATGACCTGGTGTCCCGGCCCAACTTAGGACAGCCTTGAAAAACCATTCTAGCTCCAGGAATCCCCAGGGTGTCAGTGAGCCTGCTGACGCTCCACTTCTTCTTATCCTGTTTCTGTCCTTTCTTTTCCTAAGGGCTTGATCCCAAAGGCCTTCTAAATAAATATCCTTCACATTACACATCTCAGAATCTGCTTCCCAGGGAATTCAACCTGTGACACCCTCAAAACAGCTTTTAATAGTGATGAAACTCTCTCGGAAACAACCTCCTCTCAAGGTTTTCATCTTTTCATCTGTTGCCTGACCTCCTTTTTCCTTTTGCAAACATTAAAATACCAGACTAACCCAGGACCAATCCTGGTCCTCTCCTATTTTCATTTTTTGTACACTGTCTCTTAATTGATCTCAGCCATTTCTATACTTCTTGACATTGAGGGTCTCCACACTGATCTCTAGTCTATACCTCTGTTCTGAGTTTCACACTTCTAGAGCCAAAAGTTCATTTGAATAGCATCTTTTTTTAGTGCCATCATCTGGAATTAGGGATACCCTTGCTGCCCTTAATCAATTTGCCAATACTGACCACTGATCTTTTCGAAACAAAACTGGAATTACATTATTCTTTTGTTCAGTGGGTTTCCATTTTATTTCAGACATAAATTCAAATCATTTTCTATGATCTAAAAGTAGGCTGAATACTTACATTAGTGAATATTGACATTTCATATTCCATCATATTTGTAACTGGGACCCTTTTCAGAGTGAAATGGAGTGCTATTAACAATTACTCTAGGACAACAGGCAATAACAGAACTGGCCCAGGCAATCACAGAAACAGGTTTACTCTATGTATAAGGTGTCCACTGCACTGTTTTCAAACTTTCTGAATTTAAAAATGCTTAGACATAGTATTGCTGTTATAGTATTCACAGCCTTGGTATTGATTTAGGCCTCAAAAAGATGCAATGGTCGAAAATTTAGCATCTGTTTTTTGTGTGTACAACCCATAAAGATATGCAGCCAAGGTGTTTAACTAATCCAGTACTCTGCAGCCTTTGGTGTTCACTGGAATAACTTCTGGGATATTTTCAAAATGCATGACCATAATACTTCTCAAGAACCATAAAATCAGAATGTCTGTGGATAGTCCCAGGCATGTGCATTTTGGAAAACCTTCCTAGGTAAGAGCCATTACACTACTCTATGACAAGCACTGTTCAAACTACCTTTTAAGTTAAACTAGGAAATATACTAACATTGATTGTGTACCCATATCTGCAGTGAGATTATTAGCAGGCTTAGCAGTATTGATCACCCTTAGACTAGTTCTTGGTTTTACTTGAAATACTCCAGCAACAGTGTCATGTTTTTAAGGAGCAAGGGCAGATAAAAACATGATTGGCAAATGTCTATTGTTGAGACTGGGGGTGAATTACATAGTTGTTCATCCCTACTTTTGTAAATGTTTAAAAATTCCCATAATGAAGAGCTTTAAAATAAGGGCCACTGGTAAAACAAACAAACATACGATTTTGACTAAAATGACATGAAGTCCAGCTAATTCTATTTCTCAAATAACTTTTAAATTATATTCTCTCTGCTCTTTCCTGCCACCACCCTATTTCAGGCCTTTATTAGATTTTAACTGAAATCTAAAATTACTTCTTAACTCACAGAAGTACTTCCTAATAAATTTGTAATTCATTGATTCACACATCCATTCTTAAGAAAAAAAAAAAAAAAACTTATGAAGCACACCTATTTCCCAAGAACTAGCATATGTCAAGAAGCTGATATCCTCTCAGGGCTGCCAAAGCTAGTTTTCTAAGTCATAAATCTGATCAGACCATTTTACAGGGAAAACAAAACAAAGCAAAATAGCAAAATGATCATCTATGGCGGTGGTTATCTTAAAAGGTCAGATACTAAATATATTAGGCTTTGCAGACCTTACATTTCTGTTGGAACTACCCAACTCTGCCATTGTGGTACAAAAGCAGCCATAGACAACACATAAACACGTGGGTGTAGATGTGTTCCAGTAAAACCTGATTTACAAAAACAAGTGGTAGGCTGGATTTGACCCAATAGCATAGTTTGCCAATCTCTGATCTCTTAATAAACAAATTCCATAAAAGAGTAATTGAAGCTCTGTGACAACCAAATTCCTTTAAAATAATGATCTAAGACATTCAGTAAATATGACCTCAAAGCACCCATATACCTGTATTTCCTGCACAACTCCATGCTCTAGAAGTTCCTCCATTTTTAGTTTTTACATCACCATGGCCTTGATAAATCATTGGTTCAATACTTATTAATACTCCAATAACCAGAACAAGTATCCCTTTATATATAAAGCTTTCCCTATATTCTATACATACCCTGAATTTTGGCAGGGTGAGAATCACCCCATGGAAATACCTGTTATATAAGTTTCTATGAAGGCAATCATATATTATAGATTCCTTAAATTCTCTGTTTACCACTACTGCATCTGCTAATCTGTAACCAAAGGGTTTATCAAGGGCATTTCTATATGCTCCAAAACACCAATAAGTATACTATTATAGACACTGAGAGACACTTCAGCCTCCAGAGTAGATATTATATTGTTTCTAAGAAAAGACAACTGAACAACACTGATTAAATTGAAACTTATTTATTTTTCGTAAAGCCCAAAGCAATAAATATGCAGAAGTAGGACTTCATGGAAAATTAACAGCGTGTTTTCTATGCACTTTATGTACATGCTCTGTTCTAAAGTTATTCCTTAGTCCTCTTTTCTTTTGGCCAAGACCATAATGAGATTTTGGACATATATTTTCCTCAAGCAAAGCAATATGAAACAGGCCAGATGAAAGGGATTGTGAGAGGTCAGGTTATTTTCATCCCTCTTCTCTTAGGAAGAAATATTCTTTACATCCTAAGAAAAGGAGCTATGATTCTATTTTTAGAAACATCAAGAGAAAGAGATTTTATAACTTTCTCTAATAATCCATTCTAATGCTTAACAAATTTCGTTGTTAGAAAAAAAATCTTCATGTAAGTCCTTGTGCTACAGAATGAAATGATTATTTTTCTGTTCTTAGAGAAAGAGAAAACGGCAAAAATTATCTATGTAAGAGACTTGTATATATTTTTAAACAATAAATTATCCTTAATCTATTTGCCATTATCCTTTTAGAATTTTCTTTCCTTGAAGCAATAATCCGGATTTTTAAACTGTAAGATGTTTGAAGCTTGTTTACAAATATTTTCCTGGTCTAAGACACTAATACTAAGTAACTGATTATACTGTCATTATTTCTCTACAACTTATAAAAATGTAAAGTTCTAATTACTATTTAAATTGAATAGAAAGTAGAATTTAAAATTCAACTCCTATTCTTTTTAGACCTTGAGCAATAATGTTCCCCCAACACAGTTTTCTTAAGTTGATCTTACATAAAAGATTTTTCAAATACATATTTTATATGGTACAATATCTAACTGAAAATAAAATGAACACAGTGTTATCAAAGTGGGAGGCTGGAAAGCTCATGAAATTTTAATGAGTCACCTGGAATAAGAAAAACATAGGGAATGGTGATAGGTCACAGAATACTATTCATTCATATTCAAAGCACTACTGTACAGAAGTATAGTATCTAATAAGAAGGCTGAAGGGGTGACATGGTGGGAAGGAATTCTTACTTGTATCTAAGTTTTATCATATTTTTACATATTATTTACCTTTCCAACCTAAAGGTATTTTTTCTCTTCAATAAAATAATCTTTATCATCCAATATAAAAATATCTTCTATTACTTGATTGTATTTTATTTTATAATAATAAAAGTTCCAAACAACACACTTCTCAATATAATTTCAAAATGTTTTACAGTTAAAATGGCATATGCCAAACGATGCCAAAAGTACAGATAAAACCTGCTGACCAAAATCCAGTGCCCCATAAAATATATTTGTCATATTATACCAAAATCATGACATTTATAAGCATACATGTGACTAAAACTCTATTAAATAAGATTGACAGACAGTGCTTGTCTTAGAACACTAGATAGCTATCATGTACAGATGAGTGCCTCTCAAACCTGGATATACTTCAGAATCACCTGGAAAGGTTTTAAAATGGTAATGATATCTGAACTCCATCACGTAGATATTTTAATTTTTCTGGGATAGGTCCTGGACATCAGTATACTCAGAAACTGGTCAAATGATTCTAGAACAGAGAAAGGGATGTGAACTACTAATACAGCAAAAAGAAAGAAAAAAGAGATGGGGAGGGTGGAGCCAAGATGGCCAAATAGGAACAGCTCCAGTCTACAGATCCCAGTGTGAGTGACACAGAAGACAGGTGATTCCTGCATTTCCAACTGAGGTACCAGGTTCATCTCACTGGGGAGTGTCGGAAAGTGGGTGCAGGACAGCGGGTGCAGCGCACCAAGTGTGACCCAAAGCACAGTGAGGCATCGCCTCACCCGAGAAGCGCAAGGGGTCAGGGAATTCCCTTTCCTAGTCAAAGAAAGGGGTGACAGACGGCACCTGGAAAATCGGGTCACTCCCACCCTAATACTGCGCTCTTCCAACGGTCTTAGCAAATGGCACACCAGGAGATTATATCCTGTGCCTGGCTTGGAGGGTCCTACGCCCACGGAGCCTTGCTCATTGCTAGCACAGCAGTCTGAGATCAAACTGCAGGGCAGCAGCGAGGCTGGGGGAGGGGCGTCTGCCATTGCTGAGGCTTGAGTAGGTAAACAAAGCCACCTGGAAGCCCGAACTGGGTGGAGCCCACCGCAGCTCAAGGAGGCCTGCCTGCCTCTGTAGACTCCACCTCTGGGGGCAAGGCATAGCCAAACAAAAGGCAGCAGAAACCTCTGCAGACTTAAACGCCCCTGTCTGACAGCTTTGAAGAGAATAGTGGTTCTCCCAGCACGCAACTGGAGATCTGAGAACGGACAGACTGCCTCCTCAAGTGGGTCTCTGACCCCTGAGTATCCTAACTGGGAGACAACCCCCAGTAGGGACAGACTGACAAGTCACACAGATGGGTACTCCTCTGAGACAAAACTTCCAGAGGAACGATCGGGCAGCAACATTTGCTGTTCACCAATATCCACTGTTCTGCAGACTCTGCTGCTGATACCCAGGAAAACAGGGTCTGGAGTGGACCTCCAGCAAACCCCAACAGACCTGCAGCAAAGGGTCCTGACTGTTAGAAGGAAAACTAACAAACAGAAAGGACATACACATCAAAACCCCAGCTGTACGTCAACATCATTAAAGACCAAAGGTAGATAAAACCACAAAGATGGGGAAAAAACAGAGCAGAAAAACTGGAAACTCTAAAAATCAGAGTGCCTCTTCTCCTCCAAAGGAACGAAGCTCCTCACCAGCAACAGAATAAAGCTGGACGGAGAATGACTTTGTCGAGTTAAGAGAAGAAGGCTTCAGACGATCAAACTACGCTGAGCTAAAGGAGGAAGTTCAAACCCACGGCAAAGAAGTTAAAAACCTTGAAAAAAAATTAGACGAATGGCTACCTAGAATAACCAATGCAGAGAAGTCCTTAAAGGACCTGATGGAGCTGAAAACCACAGCACGAGAACTACGTGACGAATGCACAAGCCTCGTAGCCAATGCGATCAACTGGTAGAAAGGGTATCAGTGATGGAAGATCAAATGAATGAAATGAAGTCAGAAGTTTAGAGAAAAAAATATAAAAAGAAACGAACAAAGCCTCCAAGAAATATGGGACTATGTAAAAAGACCAAATCTATGTCTGATTGGTGTACCTGAAAGTGACGGGGAGAATGGAACCAAGTTAGAAAACACTCTGCAGGTTATTATCCAGGAGAACTTCCCCAATCTAGCAAGGCAGGCCAACATTCAAATTCAGGAAATACAGAGAACGTCACAAAGATACTCCTCGAGAAGAGCAACTCCAGGACACATAATGGTCAGATTCACCAAAGTTGAAATGAAGGAAAAAATGTAAAGGGCAGCCAGAGAGAAAGGTCGGGTTACCCACAAAGGGAAGCCCATCAGACCAACAGCTGATCTCTCAGCAGAAACTCTACAAGCCAGAAGAGAGTGGAGGCCAATATTCAACATTCTTCAAGAAAAGAATTTTCAACCCAGAATTTCATATCCAGCCAAACTAAGCTTCATAAATGACGAAGAAATAAAATCCTTTACAGACAAGCAAATGCTGAGAGATTTTTGTCACCACCAGGCCTGTCCTAAAAGAGCTCCTGAAGGAAGCACTAAACATGGAAAGGAACAACTGGTACCAGCCACTGCAAAAACATGCCAAGATGTAAAGACCATTGAGGCTTTCTAGATATACAATCATGTCATCTGCAAACAGGGACAATTTGACTTCCTCTTTTCCTAATTGAATACCCTTTATTTCCTTCTCCTGCTTAACTGCCCTGGCCAGAACTTCCAACGTTATGTTGAATAGGAGTGGTGAGAGAGGGCATCCCTGTCGTATGCCAGTTTTCAAAGGGAAGGCTTCCAGTTTTTGCCCATTCAGTATGATATTAGCTGTGGGTTTGTCATAGATAGCTCTTATTATTTTGAGATACGTCTCATCAATACCTAATTTATTGAGAGTTTTTAGCATGAAGGGTTGTTGAATTTCGTCAAAGGCCTTTTCTGCATCTATTGAGATACTCATGTGGTTTTTGTCTTTGGTTCTGTTTATATGCTGGATTACATTTATTGATTTGCATATATTGAACCAGCCTTGCATCCCAGGGATGAAGCACACTTGATCATGGTGGATAAGCTTTTTGATGTGCTGCTGGATTTGGTTTACCAGTATTTTATTGAGGATTTTTGCATCAATGTTCATCAAGGATATTGGTCTAAAATTCCCTTTTTTTGGTTGTGTCTCTGCCTGGCTTTGGTATTAGGATGACGCGGGCTTCATAAAATGAGTTAGGGAGGATTCCCTCTTTTTCTATTGATTGAAAACCCCATTTTCTCAGCCCAAAATCTCCTTAAGCTGATAAGCAACTTCAGCAAAGTCTCAGGATACAAAATCAATGTGCAAAAATCACAAGCATTCTTATACACCAATAACAGACAAACATAGAGAGCCAAATCATGAGTGAACTCTCATTCACAATTGCTTCAAAGGGAATAAAATACCTAGGAATCCAAATTACAAGGGACGTGAAGGACCTCTTCAAGGAGAACTACAAACCACTGCTCAATGAAATAAAAGAGGATACAAACAAATGGAAGAACATTCCATGCTCATGGGTAGGAAGAATCAATATTGTGAAAATGGCCATACTGCCCAAGGTAATTTATATATTCAATGCCATCCCATCAAGCTACTAATGACTTTCTTCACAGAATTGGAAAAAACTACTTTAAAGTTCATATGGAACCAAAAAGAGCCCGCATTGCCAAGTCAATCCTAAGCCAAAAGAACAAAGCTGGAGGCATCACGCTACCTGACTTCAAACTATACTACAAGGCTACAGTAACCAAAACAGCATGGTACTGGTACCAAAACAGAGATATAGATGAATGGAACAGAACAGAGCCCTCAGAAATAACGCAGCATATCTACAACTATCTGATCTTTGACAAACCAGAGAAAAACAAGCAATGGGGAAAGGATTCCCTATTTAATAAATGGTGCTGGGAAAACTGGCTAGCCATATGCAGAAAGCTGAAACTGGATCCCTTCCTTACACCTTATACAAAAATTAATTCAAGATGGATTAAAGACTTAAACATTAGACCTAAAACCATAAAAACCCTAGAAGAAAACCTAGGCATCCAGGCCATAGGCATGGGTAAGGACTTCATGTCTAAAACACCAAAAGCAATGGCAACAAAAGCCAAAATTGACAAATGGGATCTAATTAAACTCAAGAGCTTCTGCACAGCCAAAGAAACTACCATCAGAGTGAACAGGCACCCTACAAAATGGGAGAAAATTTTCACAACCTACTCATCTGACAAAGGGCTATTATCCAGAATCTACAATGAACTCCAACAAATTTACAAGAAAAAAACAAACAACCCCATCAAAAAGTAGGCAAAGGATATGAACAGACACTTCTCAAAAGAAGACATTTATGCAGCCAAAAGACACAAGAAAAAATGCTCATCATCACTGGCCATCAGAGAAATGCAAATCAAAACCACGTCTCACACCAGTTAGAATGGCAATCATTAAAAAGTCAGGAAACAACAGGTGCTGGAGAGGGTGTGGAGAAATAGGAACACTGTTACACTGTTGGTGGGACTGTAAACTAGTTCAACCACTGTGGAAGTCAGTGTGGTGATTCCTCAGGGATCTAGAACTAGAAATGCCATTTGACCCAGCCATCCGATTACTGGATATATACCCAAAGGACTATAAATCATGCTGCTATAAAGACACATGCACACATATGTTTATTGTGGCACTATTCACAATAGGAAAGACTTGGAACCAACCCGCATGTCCAACAATGATAGACTGGATTAAGAAAATGTGGCATATATACACCACGGAATACTATGCAGCCATAAAAAATGATGAGTTCATGTCCTTTGTAGGGACATGGATGAAATTGGAAATCATCATTCTCAGTAAACTATCCCAAGGACAAAAAACCAAACACCGCATATTCTCATTCATAGATGGGAACTGAACAATGAGAACACATGGACACAGGAAGGGCAACATCACACTCTGGGGACTGTTGTGGGGTGGGGGGAGCGGGGAGGGATAGCATTAGGAGATATACCTAATGCTAAATGACAAGTTAATGGGTGTAGCACACCAGCATGGCACATGTATACATATGTAACTAACCTGCACATTGTGCACATGTACCCTAAAACTTAAAGTATAATAATAATTAAAAAATTTTTAAAAAATGACCATCGAGGCTAGGAAGAAACTGCATCAACTAACGAGCAAAATAACCAGCTAACATCATAATGACAGGATCAAATTCACACATAACAATATTAACCTTAAATGTAAATAGGCTAAATGCTCCAATTAAAAGACACAGACTGGCAAATTGGATAAAGAGTCAAGACCCATCAGTGTGCTGTATTCAGGAAACCCATTTCACCTGCAGAGACACACATAGGCTCAAAATAAAGGGATGGAGGAAGATTTACCAAGCAAATGGAAAACAAAAAAAGGCAGGGGTTGCAATCCTAGTCTCGAATAAAACAGACTTTAAACCAACAAAGATCAAAAGAGACAAAGAAGGCCATTACATAAGGGTAAAGGGATCAATTCAACAAGAAGAGCTAACTATCCTAAATATATATGCACCCAATACAGGAGCACCAGATTCATAAAGCATGTCCTTAGAGACCTACAAAGAGACTTAGACTCCCATACAATAATAATGGGAGACATTAACACCCCACTGTCAACATTAGACAGATCAATGAGACAGAAAGTTAACAAGGATATCCAGGAACTGAACTCAGCTCTTCACCAAGCAGACCTAATAGACATCTACAGAACTCTCCACCACAAATCAACAGAATATACATTCTTTTCAGCACCACACCTATTCCAAAACTGACCACATAGTTGGAAGCAAAGCACTCCTCAGCAAATGTAAAAGAACAGAAATTATACCAAACTGTCTCTCAGACCACAGTGCAATCAAACTAGAACTCAGGATTAAGAAACTCACTCAAAACCGCTCAACTACATGGAAATTGAACAACCTGCTCCTGAATAACTACTGGGTACACAACAAAATGAAGGCAGAAACAAAGATGATGAGAACAAAGACACAACATACCAGAATCTCTGGGACACATTCAAAGCGGTGTGTAGAAGGAAATTTATAGCACTAAATGCCCACAAGAGAAAGCAGGAAAGATCTAAAATTGACACCCTAACATTACAATTAAAAGAACTAGAGAAGCAAGAGCAAACACATTCAAAAGCCAGCAGTAGGCAAGAAATAACTCAGATCAGAGCAGAACTGAAGGAAATAGAGACATAAAAAACCCTTCAAAAAATCAATGAATCCAGGAGATGGGGTTTTGAAAAGAGCAACAAAATTGATAGACTGCTAGCAAGACTAACAAAGAAGAAAAGAGAGAAGAATTAAATAGACGCAGTAAAAAATGATAAAGGGGATATCACCACCGATCCTACAGAAATACAAACTACCATCAGAGAATACTATAAACACCTCTATGCAAATAAACTGGAAAATCTAGAAGAAATGGATAAATTCCTTGACACATACACCCTCCCAAGACTAAACCAGGAAGAAGTTGAAACTCTGAATAGACCAATAAGAGGCTCTGAAATTGAGGCAATAATTAATCGCTTACCAACCAAAAAAAGTCCAGGACCAGATGGATTCACAGCCGAATTCTACCAGAGATACAAGGAGGAGCTGGTACCATTCCTTCTGAAATTATTCCAATCAATAGAAAAAAAGGGAATCCTCCCTAACTCATTTTATGAGGTCAGCATCATCCTGATACCAAAGCCTGGCAGAGACACAACCAAAAAAGAGAATTTTAGACCAATATCCCTGATGAACATCGATGCAAAAATCCTCAATAAAATACTGACAAACTGAATCCAGCAGCACATCAAAAAGCCTATCCACCATAATCAAGTGGGCTTCATCCCTGGGATACAAGGCTGGTTCGACATATGCAAATCAATAAACGTAATTCGGCATATACACAGAACCAACGAAAGAAACCACATGATTATCTCAATAAATGCAGAAAAGGCCTTTGACAAAATTCAACAGCCCTTCATGCTAAAAATTCTCAATAAATTAGGTATTGATGGGATGTATCTCAAAATAATAAGAGCTATCTATGAGAAACGCACAGCCAATATCATATTGAATGGGCAAAAACTGGAAGCATTCCCTTTGAAAACTGGCACAAGACAGGGATGCCCTCTCTCACCACTCCTATTCAACATAGTGTTGGAAGTTCTGCCATGGCAATCAGGCAGGAGAAGGAAATAAAGGGTATTCAATTAGGAAAAGAGGAAGTCAAATTGTCCCTGTTTGCAGATGACATGATTGTACATCTAGAAAACCCGATCGTCTCAGCCCAAAATCTCCTTAAGCTGATAAACAACTTCAGCAAAGTCTGAGGATACAAAATCAATGTGCAAAAATCAAAAGCATTCTTATACACCAATAACAGACAGAGAGCTGAATCATGAGTGAACTCCCATTCACAATTGCTTCAAAGAGAATAAAATACCTAGGAATCCAACTTACAAGGGACGTGAAGGACCTCTTCAAGGAGAACTACAAACCACTGCTCAATGAAATAAAAGAGGATACAAACAAATGGAAGAACATTCCATGCTCATGGGTAGGAAGAATCAATATCGTGAAAATGGCCATACTGCCCAAGGTAATTTATACATTCAATGCCATTCCCATCAAGCTACCAATGACTTTCTTCACAGAATTGGAAAAAACTACTTTAAAGTTCATATGGAACCAAAAAAGTGCCCACATTGCCAAGTCAATCCTAAGCCAAAAGAACAAAGCTGGAGGCATCACGCTACCTGACTTCAAACCATACTACAAGGCTACAGTAACCAAAACAGCATGGCAATGGTACCAAAGCAGAGATATAGACCAATGGAACCAGAACAGAGCCCTCAGAAATAATGCCACATATCTACAACTATCTGATCTTTGACAAACCTGACAAAAACAAGCAATGGGGAAAGGATTCCCTATTTAATAAATGGTGCTGGGAAAACTGACTAGCCATATGTAGGAAGCTGAAACTGGGTCCCTTCCTTACACCTTATACAAAAATTAATTCAAGATGGATTAAAGATTTAAATGTTAGACCTAAAACCAGAAAAACCCTAGAAGAAAACCTAGGCAATACCATTCGGGACATAGGCATGGACAAGGACTTCATGTCTAAAACACCAAAAGCAATGGCAACAAAAGCCAAAATTGACAAATGGGATCTAATTAAACTCAAGAGCTTCTGCACAGCCAAAGAAACTACCTTCAGAGTGAACAGACAACCTACAGAATGGGAGAAAATTTTTTCAATCTACTCATCTGACAAATGGCTAAAATCCAGAATCTACAATGAACTCAAACAAATTTACAAGGAAAAAACAACCAACCTCATCAAAAAGTGGGCAAAGGATATGAACAGACACTTCTCAAAAGAAGACATTTATGCAGCCAGAAGACACATGAAAAAATGCTCATCATCACTGGCCATCAGAGAAATGCAAATCGAAACCACAATGAGATACCATCTCACACCAGTTAGAATGGCAATCATTAAAAAGTCAGGAAACAACAGGTGCTGGAGAGGATGTGGAGAAATAGGAACACTTTTACACTGTTGGTGGGACTGTAAACTAGTTCAACCATTGTGGAAGTCAGTGTGGCGATTCCTCAGGGATCTGGAACTAGAAATACCATTTGACCCAGCCATCCCATTACTGGGTATATACCCAAAGGATTATAAAACATGCCGTTATAAAGACACATGCACAAGTATGTTTATTGCGGCACTATTCACAATAGCAAAGATTTGGAACCAACTCAAATGTCCAACAATGATAGACTGGATTAAGAAAATGTGGCACATATACACCATGGAATAATATGCAGCTATAAAAATGATTAGTTCAGGTCCTTTGTAGGGACATGGATGAAGCTGGAAACCATCATTCTCAGCAAACTATCGCAAGGATAAAAAACCAAACACCGCATGTTCTCCCTCATAGGTGGGAAGTGAACAATGAGAACACATGGACACAGGAAGGGGAACATCACACACTGTGGCCTGTTGTGGGGTGGGGGGAGGGGGAAGGGATGGCATTAGGAGATATACCTAATGTTAAATGACGAATTAATGGGTGCTGCACAGCAACATGGCACATGTATACATATGAAACAATCCTGCACATTGTGCACATGTACCCTAAAACTTAAAGTATAATACAAAAATTATAAATAAAAATAAAAAAAAGAAATGATTTTTATATTCAGCATACACTGGAACTGACAAGTCCTTCCCATCTAAGGGCAAGGTGAGGTTAAAGAAAGAGAAACCCACTTAGCCAGCTGAAGTAAAACTGTAATTTTATCGGCAGGAAAGGGGCAAATGTGTAGAAAGGGACCAAATGTGTAGAAAGAACAGACAGACTCATGAGAAATAAGTTGTCAATTTGCTAGTTTTACTGTCTCATCCGTGAGTTTCTCTGTCTCTCTTGGAAACCACATGACTTACTTATTGTTTCCACTCTTCTGTTCCTCCATTCTCTATAAAGCCTGGATTCTACTATTTTCCCACAACCAAACATTTTGTTCAACCCTTGTACAACCCAAAAGCTCTAGAGTTCACCAGCAGTTGTCTCAGGCTCTTGTTCCAATTCTAAATTCTGAGGAAAGTAAATTCTTGCTTGAATTAAGCATGCTCCTCTAGAAAATAAGTTACAACCAAAGAGCAAACAAGTGTACAAGGTTGGGGGGAATATGTGATCATAACAACTGAATTCATTTCCAATGAGTTTGTTTCTAAGTTCTCTATTTTGTTCCACTGGTCTCTGTTTCTGTTTTTACACCAGTACCACTGCTGCACAACAGAGGACGTGTGTGATCCTAACAACTGAACTCATTTTTGATGAGTTTGTTTCTGGGTTCCCTGTTCTGTTCCATTGGTCTATGTGCTTTTATGCCAGTACTGTGCTGTTGTAGTTACTATAGCTCTGTAGTATAATTTGAAGTCAGGTAATGGGATGCCTTCAAATCTGTTCTTTTTCATTAGGATAACACTGTTTTTCTCATTTTTGTGGCTGCATATAAATTATTCCATGTTCATGGATAGGAAAATCAATATTGTTAAAATGTCCATACTACCCAAAGCAATCTACAGATTCAATGAAATCCCTATCAAAATACCAACGAAGCAGAAAACAGAAACAGGAACAGAAAAAAAAAAACTTCACAGAAACAGAAAAAAAAATATGCCAACTAACATTATTCTAAAAGATGAAGAAAATCTTTCCTTGCAAGTATCCACTAAGTTGTTGTTGTTTTTTTTTTTCCTTTTGGTCTTAGTTGTTATTTTCTGTCACTACTCTCATCAGCTGTTGCCCACGAATGAAACCTATAATGGGCCCAAGACTATGATGATGGCTTACAGAAAAACACCTTTTGGGTATGCAGTCTCATACCATTCTCTGATGATTCTGGCCTGCCATGGTGGGTATCTCCCTTCCAAGGGCAGGACTGGATAGAATATGAGGAATATATCATCACTTCCCAAAATTACATAATGGCATTAAGTTCAAGTATGACTAGAGATAAAATCACTGAATGGCCCATTAATATTAATACCACCCTTTCTGAAAATGGACATGGGAAGAGTTTTTCTGACATTGAAACTAACTCACTCACTCTCCACTGGTAATACCCCAATTAAAGAACAAAATGACCAGATACCACAATGATATAACCCAAATATGGAATGAGTTTCTTTGGCTAACTCCATCTTTTGGTCAGCTTAGTCACTTGCCCTGCACTATACTGTGAACCAAAGAATCATTTTAAAGATAATTGGCCAAATTAAACAAGGATAGGAGATGGATACCAAGATACAGATGTTTACATAATATTACAAAGTACTGATTAGTACTTGCTACAGAATGGGCACTACATCCAGGAATCTATTCGCTGGTCCCAAATGAAACACTTTGGATATGTGGCACCAACTTATGGCCTTGGTTACCCTCTTTACCACCACCCCTCACCCCAATTGTGAGGAAGATGTTCTTTGGGTTATACATGGGCACAAGGCCAGATAGTTCAAAGCCTTACAAAGCCTGTGTATCTCCCTCATTTGAAATCCTGCTGAGTCCTATCTGTTTTCCATTGGTATAGTCATGCTTTTCTTCCTCAACGGGGCACTGAAGATGTTATTTGGCATATGGAAGCTCTAACAAATTATACAAAGAAAAATTTGAACGATCGCTTCATGAAAATCTCTCTTTTAAATACACAAGTTACTCCATGAGAAACGCTGTCCAAAATTGCATGGTTTTGACATATTCACTGTTGCACAAGGGGGGACTTGCGTGATCCTAACGAATGAATGAATGCTATGTTAATATCCTTGATGCATCAGAAAATGTCACTAAATTAATGACTGATATGAAATCCCAAATACCAAATAACCAATCTCTCAGACCAAACTCCCACCATGAATGATCAGCTTCATGGATTTTTTGGGTCCTGGGGTATCTGCGGGCAGAAGCTGCTTCTTGGTTTAGGTGTTATGTGTTGTTTACTATCCTGTTTCTGCCTTTTCTGTTGCTGCAACATTTGCCTTCAGTGGAGCCAATGCACTGCTGCTAAAGCTATAAAATATCAAGCACCCTCCCTCTAAGCCCAGGGACTATCATGAGAAAGGTAGGCATGTGAGATTGTAAGTGCTGTATATACATATACACTTTAAGTTCTGGGGTACATGTGCAAAACGGGCAGGTTTGTTACACAGGTATTCACGTGCCATGGTGGTTTGCTGTACCCATCAATCCGTCATTTACATTAGGTATTTCTCTTAATGCTCGCCCTCCCCTAGCTCCCCACCCCGTGACAGGCAGTGGTGTATGATGTTCCCCTTCCTGTGTCATGTGTTCTCATTGTTCAACTACTACTTATGAGTGAGAAGATGTGGTATTTGGTTTTCTGTTCCTGTGTTAGTTTGCTGAGAAAAATGGTTTCCAGCATCATCCACGTCCCTGCAAAGGACATGAACTTATCCTTTTTTATGGCTGCCTAGTATTCCATGGTGTATAAAGAAAATGTAAGTGCTGGTTTTAAAGTGTGGAGCATAGGAAAATAGCCTGCTGCATTGCAAGAATGATGCCATCTGGAAGCAAAACTACCATGATGACTGATATTTGACTCCTGCATACCAATGTGTTCTGCAGCAAGGTCTTGAGACAACGCCTCATAAAGATGCTTATCTAACCTCCCCAGTGATCACAAGTGTTGGCAAGAAAGTCTGAAGTGTGACCATCTGTACCTGTTTCACACTAAAAGCTTGATACATAAAGGATGTTTTTCAGAGAGTAGATGCAAGGATCCACCATCTCACAGCCTCTCCGAGCAATGCTTCTGTTCATAAGTCCCTATTAAATATTTCTTTTCTGAGAAATTGGATTTGTATTTTTTTTTTTTTTTTTTTTTTGCCTCTCAGCTCACTTAGCCCTTGAGGGTAGGTTTACACATACCTGCTCACCAGAGAACAAGCAAGTACTTTCACAGTCTAACATATGGACTATTTTCATGTATATTTTAAAAGAATGTGCACACTGCTATTGTTGACCAGGATTTTCTATATAAGTTAGGTCGATTTGGTTGGTAGTGTTTAACATCCTTACAGATTTTTCCACCTACTTTTTTCTATAATTTATTGCAGAATGAGTATGAAGTTATCTATCAGGCCTTTCAATTTTGCCAGTTCTGTGGCTCTGTTTTTAGGTAAAAATACATTATGTTATTTCTTCCAGATGTATTGACACTTTTATCCTTATGACTTGTCTTTCTTTGCATTATTCCTTTCTTAGTCTATTTTGCCTGATGTTGATGTACTTATTCCAGCTCTCTTACGCTTACTGTTTGCATGTTGTAACTTTTCCCAACTTTTTACTTTAAACTTATATTTGTCTTTGAATTTAAAGTGCCTCATCTATAAATAGCATATAGTTGGAATCTATTTTTTTTACCAATTTGACAATCTCTATCTTTTAATTAGAATGTCTACTCCTTCATATTTATTTTAATTATTAATATTAATACATTGTATTTATTAAACAAATAATATTTGATAAGTATTTAATTGTTTGAATAATAATCAATATGTTAGGATTTAGACCTGCCATTTTGCTTTTTGATTTAATTTTTCTCATTTATTTTTTATTCCACTCTTCCTTCTTTACTACCTTCTTTGCATCAAATGTATACATTTTATATTTACCTCTTGATTTTTTAGTTATATTTATAAGTTAGATTTTAATGGCTGCATTGAGTATTATAATATGAATCTTAAACTGAAAATAATATCCTTCAAGTAAGTACTGACTTATTGTCAGTAAAATAAAGCAAAATTATTCTAGTTTAGTTTTATTTCCTATCTTTTGCTATTATGATTTATATTATAAACCCAACGATGTAGTCATTCAGACATACATATGCTTGTGTGTGTGAGACTCTTACTTTACTAAGTGTGATGGTTAATACTAGGTGTCAACTTAATTGGATTGAAGGATGCCTGGATAGCTGGTAAAGTTTTGTTTCTGGGTGTGTCTGTGAGGGTGTTGCCAGAGAAGATTAACATTTGAGTCAGTGGACTGGGAGATGAAGACCCACCCTCAATGTGGGTGGGCACCATCCAATCAGCCACCAGTGTGGCTAGAACAAAGCAGGTGTAAGAAGATGGGATAAGCTGGCTTGCTGAGTCTTCTGGCTTTCAACTTTCTCCTGTGCTAGATGCTTCCATCCATTGTTCCACCTACCCTTGGACATCAGACTCCCAAGTTCTTCAACCTTTGGACTCCTACATCAGTGGTGTGCCGGGGGATCTCGGGCCTTTGACTACAGACTGAAGGCTGTTGGATTCCCTACTTTTGAGGCTTTTAGACTCACACTGAGTCACTACTGGCTTCTTTCTTCCTCAGCTTGCAGATGGCCCATCATGGGACTTTGCCTTATGATCATGTAAGCCAATTCTGCTTAACAAATTTGCAAATTTATTCCCATTTCATAAGGTGGCTTTTCACTCTATTGATTGTTTCCCTGGCTGTGCAAAACATTTTAGGTTGATGCAGTCCCACTTGTTTCTGTTTTTATAGTCTGTGCTTTGGTGTCATATCCAAAAAATCACTGCCAAAGCCAATGTCAAAAAACCTTTTTCCTATGCTTTCTTATAAGAGTTTTATAGTTTCAGGTCTTATATTTAAGTCTTTAAAACATTCAGACTTAATTTATGAGTATGGTGTAAGGATCCAATTTCATTATTTTACATGTGGATATTCAATTTTCCCAACATCATTTATTAAAGAGACTGTCCTTTAACCATTTTTTATTCTTGGCATCCTTGTCAAAAATCAGTTAATCATATACATGTGTGTTTATTTTTGAGGTATCTATTCTGTTCCCTTGGTCTACATGTCTGCTTTTATGCCAGTATCACCCTGTTTATATTACTATCACTTTTTATGATACAGTTTCAAAACAGGGAGTGTAAATGTGTAAGCTTTGATCTTCATTCTCAAGATTGCTTCTGCTACTTGGGGTCTTTTGAGGTTCCACAGGAATTTTAGCATTTCTTTTATATTTCAGTGAAAGGCACCTTTGGAACTTTAATGGGGATGGCACTAAATCTGTAGCTCAGTTTGGGTGGTATGGACAATACAAATCGTTGCAATTCATAAACTAGGGATATGTTTAAATTCTTGTCTTTCAGTTTCTTTCACAAACGTCTTATAGTATTCATTGTACAGATTTTACACCTCCTTGGTTAAACTTATTCCTGTTTTTGATGCCATTATAAATGGGATTGCTTCCTTGATTTATTTTTCAGATTGTTGTTAGTGTATAGAAGCACACCTGATTTTTTAAAATGTTTATTTTGCAGTCTGCAACTTTACTGAACTCATTTACTAGTTCTAACAGTTTTTTGATGGCATTTTTAGGGTGTTCTATATACAATTATGTCATCTGTGAACAGAAATAAAGTAACTTCTTCCTTTCAAATTTGAATATTTTATTTATTTTTCTTGCCTAATTGCTCTGGCTAGGACCTCCACTTATATGCTGAATAGAAGTGTTCTGAGTGGGCACCCTGTTCTGTTCCTGAGGTAGAGAGAAACTTTTCAACTTTTCACCACTGAGTATGATGTTAGCTGTGGATTTATCATACATGGTCTTTATAATGTTGAAGCGCATTCCTTCTATAACTAATTTGTTGAGAGATGGTATTGTAACAGGATATTGAATTTTCTCAAATGGTTTTCTGTGTGTGATCAATCATGATTTTTAAACCTTCATTCTGTTAATGTGGTTATAATGAAATCATACTTTCACCCCTGTGATAAATCCTACCCTATCATAGCATAGGATCTTTTTAATGTGCTGCTGAAATTGGTTTGCTATTATTTTGTTGTGCAATTTGCATATATGTATCAAGGATATTGACCAGTACTTCATTTTCTTGTACTGTCCTTGTCTAGCTTTGGTATCAAGGTAACACTGTCCTCATAAAATGAGTTTGGAAGTGTTCACTTCTCTTCAAATTTTGGAAAAATGACTGGCATTAATTCTACTTTAAATGTTTGGTAAAATTCACTATAAAGCCATCTGGTCCTGGGTTTTTATTTGTTGGGAGTTTTTTCTTTTTTTTCTCATGCAATCTCTTTATTCATTATTGCCATGTTAAGATTTTCTATTTATTCAGGATTCAGTCTTAGTGGGTTGTGTATTTCTAAGAATTTATCAATTTCTTCTAGGTTATCCAATATGTTGGCATATAATGTTCACAGTAGTCTCTCATGATTTTTTGCATTTTTGTGGTGTCATTGGTAATGCCTCCTCGTTCATTTGTAATACTATTTGAATCTTCTCTCTTTTTTCACTACTTCTAGCTGAAGATTTGTCAATTTTGTTTACCTTTTCAAAAAATCGACTGTTAGTTTTGTTTACCTTTTCTATTGTCATGTGCGTGTGTGTATGTGTGTGTGATTTAAGCTAGGTCTAGGGTAGATAGGACAAAAGGCTTGTATTTTGATGTGAGTGCATGCATGACTGTAGGAGGGCTGCCTCTAACAGAAGGAAAAGCATGTCTTTTTTAATCAATTTGTATCTCTAAACTCCACAAAGCATGAGCGAGGAGTAAAATTGTTGGTGAGAGTGAAGTCAGAGATTTGTTGTTTTTAGGTCTATCATCTTTCTAATTTCATTTATTTCTGTGCTAATCATTATTATTTCCTTCATTATGCTAGCTTTGGGCTTAGTTTATTCTTCTTTTTCTAGTTATTAAGTTAGTCATTTACCACAATGAACTTCACCCTTAGAGCTGCTTTTACTACAACCCATAAGATAGGCTATGTTGTGTTTCTATTTTTCTTCATCTTAATATATTTTTGCTTTCCATTTTTATTTCTTCTTTTATCCACTGGTTGTTCAAAATGCACATACTTGTGAATTTTACAAGATTCCTCCAGGAACTGATTTCTAACTTTATACTACTGTTGTCAAAGTATATACATATGAGATGATATCAACGTTCTTAAAGTTCAGACTTCTTTTGTTGACCAGCATATAACCTATCCTGAAGAAAAATTTTTATAGACTTGAAAAAATGTGTATTCTGCTGCTGTTAGATGAAATATGTCTGTTTGGGCCATTTGAACTACAATGTTATTCAAGTCCTATATTTTTTTTCTGTCTGGATGGTCTATCTATTGTTGAAAGTGGGGTTCTGATGTCCCTTACTATTATTGAGTGGTCATATCTTTCTCGTCAGTTTTGTTAATATTTGTACCTAAAATATATTTAGGTGCTTTGATATTATGTTCGTTTTTTTTTTTTTTTTTTGAGACGGAGTCTCGCTCTGTTGCCCAGGCTGGAGGGCAGTGGTGCAATCTCGGCTCACTGCAAGCTCTGCCTCCAGGGTTCACGCCATTCTCCTGCCTCAGCCTCCCGAGTAGCTGGGACTACAGGCACCCACCACCACGCCCGGCTAATTTTTTGTATTTTTAGTAGAGACGGGGTTTCACCGTGTTAGCCAGGATGGTCTCGATCTCCTGACCTCGTGATCCACCCACCTCGGCCTCCCAAAGTGCTGGGATTACAGGCGTCAGCCACTGCACCTGGTCCGATGCTAAATTCTTAAATGTTAACAACTGTCATATCCTCTTGAAGGAACTGATCCCTTTAACATTATACAGTGAATTTTTGTGTGTGTGTCAGTTTTAGAATAAAAGATTCTTTTGTCTGATATAAGTATAGCCACTCCTGCATTCCTTTATTTACTATCTGAATGGAATATATTTTTCCATCCCTTCACTTTCATCCCAGCTGTGTTGTTAAAACTGAAGTGAGTTCCTTGTAGGCAGCCATGTGGTAGAATCTTCTTGCTTTTTGTTTTTTTAATCTATTCATCCAGTCTGTGTCTTTTGATTGCAGAATTTAAACCATTTACTTTTAAAGTAATTATTGACAGGTAAGGACTTACTACTTCCATTTTGTTAATTACTTTCTGACTGTTTTGTAATTCCTTTGTACCTTTCTTCTTCTCTTGCTGTGTTCCTTTTTGATTTATTGATCTCTTCTTGTGGTATGCTTTCATTTTCTTCTCTTAATCTTTTCTGTATCAATTAGAGGCTTTTTCTTTGTGATGTCACAAGCTCGCATAAAGCATCTTATTTATAACATTCTAGTTGAAGCTGATAATAACTTTAATCATATACAAAAATTACACTTTGACTTCTCCTCTAACCTCTTCTTTCCTTTCTTCCATCAATAACATGCTATTGATATCACACTTTACATTATTTCAGATTGTGTATCCATTAACAGATTATTATAGCTATAATTATATTTGACAATTTTCTCTTTTAATTTTTATACTAGAGTTAAAATGACTTATACACACCATTACAATATTAGAGTTTTCTGCTCTTCACTACATATTTACCTTTTCCAGTGAGTTTTATCATTTCATGTATTTTCATCTTTTTAGTGTCCTTTCATTTCAACCCAAAGAACTCCCTATAGCATTTCTTGTAAGACAGGACTAGTTATGAACTACCTCAGCTTTTCTTTGGGACTCTCTTTATCTCTCATTCAGCTTTGCTGGGATGAGAGCTGGGACAGCTTTGCTGGAATGAGTATTCTTGGTTGCCTTTTTTCTTTCAGCACTTAGAATATATAATCCTACTCCTTTGTGGCTTGTAAAATTTCTATTGAGAAATCTACTGATAACCTTATGGAGGTTTACTTGTATGTGATTAGTCTCCCTTTTCTTACCACTTTCAAGAGTCTCTCTTTAATAGCAAGCTCAGAAAAAAAAAATCCATGTAGTATGGTCAAACGATTTTCAATAAAGTTGCTATTAACACACACTGGGAGAAAAACATTCTCTTCAATAAATAGTGTTGGGAAGGCCAGGCGCAGTGGCTCACACCTGTAATCCCAGCACTTTGGGAGGCTGAGGCAGGTGGATCACAAGGTCAGGAGATCAAGACCATCGTGGCTAACACAGTGAAACCCTATCTCTACTGAAAATACAAAAAATTAGCCGGCCATGGTGGCATGCACCTGTAGTCCCAGCTACTCAGGAGGCTGAGGCAGGAGAATGGTGTGAACCCAGGAGTTGGTGCTTGCAGTGAGCCAAGATCATGCCACTGCACTCCAGCCTGGGCAACAGAGTGAGACTCCGTCTAAAAAAAAAAAAAAATAGTGTTGGGAAAACTGGATATCCACATGCAAAACCATAAAATTAGATCCTTATCTCACACCATATACAAAGATCAACTCAAAATTGCTTAAAGACTTAAACATAAGACAAAAAATGTAAAATTACTAGAAGAAAACATAAGAGAAATGTTCCATAGCATTAGTCCAAGCAATTTTTTTTGTATATGATCCAAAAGGACAGGCAATAAAAGCAAAAATAAACAAGTAGAATTACATTAAACTGAAAAGGTTATGCATAGCCAAGGAAATTATGAAAAGAGTTAAAAGACAACCTATGGAATGGGAAAAAAGTATTTGCAAACCCCATATAAGATAAGAGGTTAATATCCAAAATATGTAAGTACTTAAAATATAAAAAGAAAACAAATAATATGATTTACAAATGAGCAAAGAACCAGAATAGACATTTCTCAAAAGATGACATACAAATGGCCACCAGGCATACAAAAAATCTACTCAAAATCACTAATCATTAGAGAAATGCAAATCAAAACCACAATGAGATGTGACTTCACACCTTTTAGAATGATTACCATCAAAAAGACAAAAGATAACAAGTACTGGCAAGAATTTGCAGAAGATGAAACCCTTGTACACAGTTGGTGTGAGTGTAAATCAGTACTGTCATTATGGAAAACATTATAAAGGTTCCCCAAAAAAGTTCCCCTGAAAAACTACAACTGTCATATGATCCAGACATCCCACACCTGGGAATATATCCAAAATAAATAAATGAGTATTTTGAAAAAACATATATTCTCCCATGTTCCTTGCTGCCTTCCTCACAATAATTAAGAGATGGAATCAACTTAATTGTCCATCAATACTTTCTTTATCTGAATAAAGAAAATGTGGTATATATACACAATGGAATACTATTCATCCTTAAAAAAAGAACAAAATCCTGTCAACTACAATAATATGGATGAACCTGGAGGACATTACATTAGGTGAAATAAGCAAGGCACAAAAAGACAAATACCCTATAATCTCTCTTACATCAGAAAGCTAAAAGGGTTGAATTCATAGCAGTAAAGAGTGCTATGGTGGTTATCAGTGCAGGGTTAAGGTAGTGAGGAGGTGTGGGAGGTGTTGGTCAAAGAATGATCAGAGATGCTGGTCCAAATTTCAGTTAGACAGGAGAAATAAGTTCAATAGATCTATTGTAAAAATGGTTATACTACATAATTAGTTAATAATAATGTATTCTTGAAAATTACTAGAGATTAGATTTTAAGTTCTCTCACCAAAAAAGGTATGGTACATATGTGAAGTAATAACAATGTCAGTTAGCTTGATTTAGCCACTCCACAATGTACAGATATTTCAAAACACCATGTTCTATAAGATAGATACAATTTTTTTGTTAACTTAAAAATTAAATATATTTGAGAAAAGATACTCTCTTTATCCTTCACTTTTCACAGTATGATCATGAGTCTCAAAATAATTTTCTTTGGGTTGATCTTGCTTTCAGTTCTCTAAACATAATGAATCTGGATGCCCATATCTCTCCCAAGATTTGGGAAGATTTCAATAAGTATTTTGTTAATTTTTAGTTTTTCTATTTCTATAAATTAAGGAAGTACATGTGCAGGTTTGCTACATAAATATATTGCATAGTGGTGGGGTTTAGACATCTAGTGTGGCCATCACCCAAATAGTAAATGCTGTACCCAGTAGGTAATTTTTCTTTTTTCTTTTTTATCATTGAATGTTATTATTTTTTTAATTATACTTTAAGTTTTAGGGTACATGTGCACAATGTGTAGGTTTGTTACATATGTATACATGTGCCATGTTGTTGTGCTGCACCCATTAACTCGTCATTTAACATTAGGTATATCTCCTAATGCTATCCCTCCCCCCTCCCCCCACCCCACAACAGGCCCTAGTGTGTGATGTTCCCCTTCCCTTGTCCATGTGTTCTCATTGTTCAATTCCCACCTATGAGTGAGAACATGCGGTGTTTGGTTTTTTGTCCCTGCGATAGTTTGCTGAGAATGATGGTCTCCAGCTTCATCCATGTCCCTACAAAGGACATGAACTCATCCTTTTTTATGGCTGCATAGTATTCCATGGTGTATATGTGCCGCATTTTCTTAATCCAGTCTATCATTGTTGGACATTTGGGTTGGTTCCAAGTCTTTGCTATTGTGAATAGTGCCACAATAAACATACATGTGCATGTGTCTTTATAGCAGCATGATTTATATTCCTTTGGGTATATACCCAGTAATGGGATGGCTAGGTCAAATGGTATTTCTAGTTCTAGATCCCTGAGGAATCGCCACACTGACTTCCACAATGGTTGAACTAGTTTACAGTCCCATCAACAGTGTAAAAGTGTTCCTATTTCTCCACATCCTCTCCAGCACCTGTTGTTTCCTGACTTTTTAATGATTGCCATTCTAACTGGTGTGAGATGGTATCTCATTGTGGTTTCAATTTGCATTTCTCTGATGGCCAGTGATGATGAGCATTTTTTCATGTGTCTTTTGGCTGCATGTGTCTTTTTTTGAGAAGTGTCTGTTCATATCCTTCATCCACTTTTTGATGGGGTTGTTTGGTTTTTCCTTGTAAATTTGTTTGAGTTCATTGTAGATTCTGGATATTAGCCCTTTGTCAGATGAGTAGATTGCAAAAATTTTCTCCCATTCTGTAGGTTGCCTGTTCACTCTGATGGTAGTGTCTTTTGCTGTGCAGAAGCACTTTAGTTTAATTAGATCCCATTTGTCAATTTTGGCTTTTGTTGCCATTGCTTTTGGTGTTTTAGACATGAAGTCCTTGCCCATGCCTATCTCCCGAATGGTATTGCCTAGGTTTTCTTCTAGGGTTTTTATGGTTTTAGGTCTAACATTTAAGTCTTTAATCCATCTTGAATTAATTGTTGTATAAGGTGTAAGGAAGGGACCCAGTTTCAGCTTTCTACATATGGCTAGTCAGTTTTCCCAGCACCATTTATTAAATAGGGAATCCTTTCCCCATTTCTTGTTTTTGTCAGGTTTGTCAAAGATCAGATAGTTGTAGATATGTGGCATTATTTCTGAGGGCTCTGTTCTGGTTCCATTGGTCTATATCTGTGTTTTGGTACCAGTACCATGCTATTTTAGTTAATGTGGCCTTGTAGTATAGTTTGAAGTCAGGTAGCGTGATGCTTCCACCTTTGTTCTTTTGGCTTAGGATTGACTTGGCAATGTGGGCTCTTTTTTGGTTCCATATGAACTTTAAAGTAGTTTTTTCCAATTCTGTGAAGAAAGTCACTGGTAGCCAGATGGGGATGGCATTGAATCTATAAATTACTTTGGGAAGTATGGCCATTTTCATGATATTGATTCTTCCTACCCATGAGCATGGAATGTTCTTCCATTTGTTGTATCCTCTTTTATTTCATTGAGCAGTGGTTTGTAGTTCTCCTTGAAGTGGTCCTTCATGTCCCTTGTAAGTTGGATTCCTAGGTATTTTATTCTCTTTGAAGCAATTGTGAATGGGAGTTCACTCATGATTTGGCTCTCTGTTTGTCTGTTATTGGTGTATAAGAATGCTTGTGATTTTTGCACATTGATTTTGTATCCTGAGACTTTGCTGAAGTTGCCTATCAGCTAAAGGAGATTTTGGGCTGAGACGATCGGGTTTTCTAGATATACAATCATGTCATCTGCAAACAGGGACAATTTGACTTCCTCTTTTCCTAATTGAATACCCTTTATTTCCTTCTCCTGCCTGATGGCCCTGGCCAGAACTTCCAACACTATGCTCAATAGGAGTGGTGAGAGAGGGCATCCCTGTCTTGTGCCAGTTTTCAAAGGGAATGCTTCCAGTTCTTGCCCATTCAGTATGATATTGGCTGTGGGTTTCTCATAGATAGCTCTTATTATTTTGAGGTATGTCCCATAAATACCTAATTTATTGAGAGTTTTTAGCATGAAAAAACTTTTAGCTGTTGAATTTTGTCAAAGGCCTTTTCTGCATCTATTGAGATAATCATGTGGTTTTTGTCTTTGGTTCTGTTTATATGCTGGATTACATTTGTTCATTTGTGTATGTTGAACCAGCCCTGCTGGTACCATTCCTTCTGAAACTATTCCAATCAATAGAAAAAGAGGGAATCCTCCCTAATTCGTTTTATGAGGCCAGCATCATCCTGATACCAAAGCCTGGCAGAGACACAACCAAAAAAGAGAATTTTAGACCAATATCCCTGATGAACATCGATGCAAAAATCCTCAATAAAATACTGGCAAACCGAATCCAGCAGCACATCAAAAAGCTTATCCACCATGATCAAGTGGTTTCTATTTCTTTATTTGACTTCTAATTTTGTTCACGTATTATTTTTCTAATTTCATGTGGTTATATGTCTGTGCTGTCTTGCATCTTATTGATCTTGTTAATATGATTATTTTGAAATATTTTTCAGGTAATTTTTAGATCTCCATTTCTTTATGGTTGGTTATTAGAGCTTTGTTAGTTTCTTTTGTTGGTGTCATGTTTGCTTAATTCTTTGTCACCTGTGTAGCCTTGCATGGTTGTCTGTGCATTTGAAGGAGCAAACACCTCTTCCAGTCTTTTTAGACTGATTTATGCCAATAAAAGCTTTCTCTTGTTGGATCCCTGGGCTGACAGAATTGCACCTGGGATTGCAGTCTAGTGGTGTTGGAGCCAGATCACATGGCTGTTTCTGGATCTGCAGTGAGGTCCAAGGCTGTTGGGATGGCCCACCCCACCAACCACCAGGGGCTTAAGCAGGTAAGGATAATGCGTAGTTCCTAAGTGAACTATACTGGCTTCAGGACCTTGGTCAGTAGGGCTGGAAATAAACTGAGGGTCAGCTTCTTGGTCTGCAGATGGAAGGCCCATTAGCAGGTGCACAGATGAATGCGGCCTTCCTGCAGGTCTCTGGGAGGGCTCCTCCTAGGTCTTTGGCTGTTTCTCTAGTAGGAAATCCTGGCTAAAGAACATGGCTTACAGGAACTGGATCACCTGGCTGCTTCAGTGTACAACAGTCCAGATCAAAGTCTGCATATCTGCCTCTGGGAACACAGACAGTGTGTCTACCTCCAAGTCCCTGGGTAAGCAGAACTTCTCTCAGAGTACATCTGAGAAGGGCTGGAGCCAAAATACAGTACCATTTCAGAATCTGCTGTGGGTCCAGTGTTGTCAAGCTTGCTGGGCAGCACAGATAGGCATGTCTCCCAACTGTGCAGGCAGGACTGCTTTCATATTGTTTTTTAATACATATATTCATCAACATGATGTAGTTATCCATTTAATTATTTTACTTCCTTTGTTAATATTCTTAAGTGTTTTCCACAGAGATATTACTTTTATTTTTAGTCTTATTCTTATACATTTTTTGTTGCTATTGTCAATGAAATTTTTTTCTTAACCAACTTTCTAACACATCACTAATGGCATAAAGAAGCTTTAAATTTGAGTAATACTTCCCATTTATAACTTTGTTAAGTTCTGTTATTTCTAATCATTAGTAGATTCTCTTGGATTTACTATATGCATTAATTATATTAACTACAAATATAAACAGTTTTACTTCTCCCCTTCTAAGCCTTATTACTTATTTCTTTCTCCTGTCTTATTACATTTCCTAGCACCTCCTGTAAAATGTTGTATAGAAGGAATAACGATTGACATCCTTGTAATATTATTTACTATAAAATGGGAATGTTTACAATTGTTTATATAGTATCTTTATTTGTAGCAATGTTAGTTTGTGTTGGCATACATGATCCCCACTTAGATTCCTTTAAAGAAAATTATTAATGATTTATTCAATATATATTACTCTATTTATTCTAAATTCAAGGTTAACATGTTTACAATTTTACCTTAGTGAGAGACTGCTCATAATTAAGAAATCACACATAAAATCACTCAATATCAGCTGTTACCATGACAGTCACTCAAAATTTGAGATATATATATATATATATATATATAATTTCCCCAACAAAAACCTCTTCACTCCACTATATTTTTCCTTAGTGAATCTTCCCCATAGATATACTTTTCATAAGAACATTAAGAAAATAGTTTAATCAAATAATTCCCATTCCATAATTATTTTTATTTTTATTTTTTTAAACAGGAATAGTGGATACCTGAAAGGCATTTGGGAATGTGAACTCAGAGACTGTAAAAGGCAAAAACAAGGTAAAACTCTGGTTGCACTTCAGATGTTTCTGTGGCATTCATTCAAAACTAAATATGTGACAGGTACCATCCAAGACTATAATACTGTAAATCTGATGGGAGCAATCTAGGTAATTTTAATATCCAGTGAGGATTAGGGACTCTGGTTAAGCCAACAAAGCTGATGACTATTTATATCCACATACAGTTGCAAAAAAATGGCAGTGCCTTCCTCAATTTCCTGTTATCTGGCTGTAAAAGTAAGAGCCTGGCACCAAAAGCTCTCTAACAAAGAAAAGCAAACTGAAATCTCTACTCACCTCCACTCTTTCCAAATTAAATACTAGTAATTTCTCTCACCTTCTCACAAAAATAAACCTTCTCATAAAAATAAGCAAATATGCAGTGACATATACATACACAATATCCTTGCTTTGCTTTTTCATTCTTGGTAACTGCTTGGCAGAATCATGTACTAGAGTCAGATAAAATTGAAGGGAAAAGTAGTGAGATATGAGAAATGTCTAGTCTGTGCCCTACCATTGCCTTCACTCAAGGCCCTCCCTCTTATTCTTTCTGCTATGACTTTCTCCATTCCAAAGAGTTTACTGCAAATATGGAAAAGATGATGTTTCTAGATACCAAATTAGGCCTGTTATCTCCAAGTGGTAATATATACTTGAGAAGTGCTTGAAACAAATCTTCACAAGGATGTTAATGCTAAATGTGGCCTTTATGGATCATCTACTCCAGAGAGCTGCGTTTAAGAATAAAATAATAGTATTTGCATAAAGTTTTACAAATTTACAAAGTGCCTCCAAAAACATCATTTTATCCTCCTCCAATCCATTTTCAAAAGATAAAATGCAGTCTCAGAGAAGGCATATAGATTTCCAATAAGTGAAAAACTGATTTCCCTATCCAAATCCCCAATGATTTCCTGAATTCTATACTATCTTAGTTCAAATGATTAGCTGACGGAGAAATTTCAGCGTATTATGTCATAAAGGTAAGTAGAATGGGAGTAGGGCATACAGGCAAACTTCTAATAAGCCTCAGTGCTTGAATATCCTTTGTGCTTTCCAACTGAGTTCTTGGGAACTTTGGACAAGTAGTTCTTTATAAAGTGAGAATGAGAAATAGAAGGACTAATACGAGTTGCCTAGGATGGCAAGTGAACAGGACTTAGATGGCCAATTATATTTTTTCTTCCATTTATCATGGGATATAAAAGGAGAAACTATTCCATCAAATACGGTATTCTAAAAAACCAACTGGGGGCAAGTCAATTTAATTTGACATTTACATTTAACACTGCTCAGCATCCAGTCATTTGCTATTACTTACCAGACTGTAAATTTTAAAAGTGCTTCGTAATAACCCCTGTGATTGAATTGTTGTTCTGCCAGCTTTAATTGACACTCTTGCACCTAAGGATGTACAGTTTCTTCACTATTAATTCCCTTGGTATTTAATTAATTTTCAAGGAATGAAGCCTCATGTTCATAGATTTGAAATGCATCAAAGAGATACATCAATCTATTTTTTATATAGCATTTGTTGATGGGCAGAAAGTCTCTCCCAGTTGCTGAGTCAGGTTATGTCAACCCAACATTTGCCAAAACAGCTAGCATGTGATGCCTGCTCGACACAGTGTCTCCTCAGTAACAGCTTAAATTAGAAAACACATAGCATCACATTAAGAGACTGGTGATCACTACATCATCTGAAAACTTCAGTAGTACCCACATTAAATCATCAAAAAAATATATATTTTGTTCTTTCAGTTACTTATTGGTGTGTGTATATATTCTGAAATCAGTTGCCTCTATAGCACAGTGGTTCTCCATGAACACTAAGCATTAGAATTGCCTGTGAAACTTAGAAACTTCACATTCCCAGAGATTCAATGGGTCTGGCTGGGATTCATGCATCACTATTTAAAAAATAGGCTAAAGATTACTGCCAATTTTATGTCAGTTAGCAGAAAAATTGGAAGAAGAAATGCACACTGGAGTTCTCTGTAGCTGTTTAACTTGATTTCTCTTAATTCAATTACTTAAGATTAGATTGCTATAAAAAGTTTCAGTATTCTCTAAGGAACATATCTTCTGGCAAAATATAAAAACTAAACAACAGTAAACATATATTGATAAGTGGACATACACAAATTTTGTTTAAATGCAGCATGAATTACTGTTCAAATGTTCTGATTTGAGTTGATTTGATTTTATTTGAAATCATGAAAAGAATATCCTACTGGCAACATTAAATTCCTAACATTTTGTTCAACTTGATGTTCTTTCTCATAAAAAATACCATAAAGAAACAGAGATATTCATGAAAATTAATAAAATAAAAAAGAGGCCTCTTACTTTGGACTAAAATTGATCTTATATTTTAGAAAAACTTGCTTCCACAACACAAAACTTTTGATGAAGTAAACTAAGACAGCTTTCTGAGCCTGTTCTGGTTTCAAGTACGTACAAAGCCAAGAAAAAAAATACATACTTCTGTTATATTTTCTATAGTTTCTAGCATCTGAAGTTATTACAGTCATGTAGAGCTATCAGCTTCATCTGATTTTTCATGGTTTTTTATTAAGATCCATGGAAATAAAATTGAACACATCTGTGAAGTAAAACAAGCTTTTTATCATGAAGGAAGGTATATTTTTAAGTTATTTTGCCATTTGTCTTTTCTATATCCTGAGGTATATGCCTATCACAGGGTAAGCAGATATTGCTATATATATGCTCACTTGCATCCCAGGATTCATCCAATTGACTTGTTTCTCTTAGATAAACCTAAAGTCATTGGCTTTGTGATTGCCAGGAAATAGAAAGGCAGAAAGGCTCCATCTTTCGAATACTGATCACTGCAAAATGTAGGAAAAAAGTCAATTCTTCTGTTTCCCAGATAAAAATGTCACCATGATTTCCCTTGAGCATGCAGAAGGTTAAACAAAGCTGCAGTTGACCACAAACATAAACAGTGGAAAAAACCAATAGATTTTCAAAAAAATATAATAACCCCTTCATATTTTCACGCAAAAGCTCTAAGGAGAAATAAAGTTAATTTAAATGGTTGCCAATTACTATAGTGCTATATTTACTCAGTCATAGGCTACTCTAAATTTGAAGTTGGTAGGTCTTTGATTGAAAATAAATAATTTTACATGTATCTATTAAGTTATTCATTCAAAACTTACATTTAAAATCTTACTCTTATGTCAAAACAGGTATCAGCAATGGCTATGTTTCCAGCTCAATCAAAGCTACATATAAGAACTTATAGATAACAATAAAAAGATTAAACTGTGAAATTAGAGAAGTGGCCCCAATCTTCTCATTGCTTTCTAAGTTGCATCCTCTTTCCCCTTAAAAGCAACATGTGACTTGCATCCTCTTTCCCCTTAAAAGCAACATGTGACTTCCCTCTTTCAGACCTTCCCCCTTATGAAAAAATAAAAAGGCTCAATGTCATCTGGCCAATATCTCAACCATACTGGAATAAAGTCTCCAAAATCCTTTCATTTTTGTATTTTGTGGTGTAAAATGGAAAAGAATTTCAGACAAAACTGAGTAAATGAAAATTTGTTGAATGCTGTATCTTAAGTATGTGTAATTTTTTATATAACAATAACTCAGTAAAGTCACTTTAAAAGCTGTGAGTACATGAAGAAGATATCTTTTGGAGACAGAAGTCCTTTTCCTTAGGTATAAAATCACATAATGTCTTATAGGCTGATAATGAAGATTCATCTACTTTCATTGTTTTAGGGTGCCTAGTCAAAATGGACTCAAGTTCTCCCCTTCTCTCATCCCTCCCTTAATCCTAACTAACAGTTTAACTTTTATTTCCTACAGAAATTCTAAATGCCAGAATTCAAGCTGCATTCACAACATTCCACAACATTCCCCTCTCTCCATTCTGAGTCCCAGTGACCTGTGACTTCTCAGAGCAGAAGATACAGGAAAAGGTCAATTCTTCTGTTTCCCAGACAAAAATGTCACCATGATTTCTCTTGAGAGTGCAGAGGGTTAAAAAAAAAAAGCACACAATCCATGCATTTGGCCCTGAAACCCTGTGGGTAACCATTGCAGGGATGGTTCTCATCAAAGATTTATTTACAGACTAAAAGGAAGAAGAGTTCTCTGAGCTTAGAGGAAAGACAACAGCAGAGTACAGGGCCCTGGGCTATCAGGAGCTGAAAGTAAGGAAACCATAGCTTTGACAAGGCAGCAACTGTCCTGTTTAAGAAGAGAGCTCTTAAGTAGGCCTGCCTGGGCCTCTTTATGCCTCAGTTTCCTCATCTGTAAAATAGAGATAATAAAATACCTTTCCTGGATTGTTATAAAGATTAAATGAAATAATTGTAAAACACATAGAAAGAACTTAATAATGTAGACCATAATGAGTGAGAAATTAGAATCAAAATATTTTGAAAATTTAATGTTTATGTGAATTACCTGGGGATATTATTAAAAATGAGAATTGAATTCCATAGATCTGGGATGGGGCTTGAGATTCTGCATTTCCAATAAACTCCCAGGTAATACCAACATGGCTCGTTTATGGACCACATTTTGAGTAGCAAGTTTTTAATGTATATTAACATGCTGTGGAGGAAAATAATGCACAATTTCTGGGAAATCTAACTGCACTGATATAGACAGGTCGTAAGCATTAGAAAAATAAAAGAAAAAGAGATGTCCATTTAGCTATACAAAAGCAATCCCTAATTATCATGTGATACAGTATCAGTAAATATAGTAGTGTCAGATTAATTTTATCATACTTTATTTTAAAAGTAAATCTGGCCAGATATGGTAGCTTAAACCTATGATTCCAGCACATTGGGAGGCTAAGGAAGGAGGATTACTTGAAGCCAGGAGTTCAAGAACAGTCTGGGCAGCAAAGCAAGACCCTGTCTCTACAAAAAACAAAAATGTTTTAAAAATTAGCTGAGCATGGTTCTGTGTGCATGCAGTCTCGGCTACTAGAGAGGCTGAGGTCAGAGGATCACTTGAGCCCAGAAGTTCAAGGCTGCAATGAGCTATGATCACACCACTGCACTTCCCCATCTTTTTCTAAAAAGAGTAAATTCTATATTTAAATATTAATATTCACATATATGGCTTATTGGAGCATACTTGATGATTTTGGCATGATGATCCTGACATACACTTTTAATAGAAGAGACATTAGATACTCATCAATTCAACTATTCAATTCAATAAGATAATATTAGAATTTGAATTACTTAATTCAATTGGACTATAATATGTTAAGGACTGTGCTAGGTCCTTAGTTTAGTTTCAAATATGGGGGAACCAAAAGGTCATGATATAGAGAAGAGATGAACAGTAGATTAATTAATAGATTAGCACATATATAATTTAAAAAGAGAAACCACGAGAAGGTCAAAGAAAGAAGCCTGTGCCCACAGCTGCATTGCCAGGGTCTGACCTGCAGACCCAGGCTGCATGATGGATGAATGACGTACTCAGACTCCTATATTCAGTGAAAGAGCTGCTACGGGGCTGGGCCACTCACAGAAACAGTTGTGGCAGCCGTGCCCTGACTAGCTGGCCCTGCGGACATTTATTCAGCATAGATTTAATGACAAAGGCTTTGAGTCAACACACCTGTAGGTAATTAATCTGGTCACCCTCCCCCAGAGAGATCAGTTCTGCCTGCAAAAGGTCAGTCTTAGGATCACATGAGTAAACAAGCTCTTTAGATAAACTCCCTTATATTCCTTTGTACCTACTCTAAGCTATTAACTCAAGGTAAGAGGATTAGGCCGCCTTCAGCCAAATCTTTTACTGAAGCTATGCAAACCTCCCAGCCTTCCAAGAAGGTTTGTGTCTATTTCCTATAACTTTATAATTTTTCCCACTACTCAGACCGGACTCCAATACTGCATGTAGTCAGCCTGCAAGCCGGTCTGCAGTGATCCTTGAAATACTCTGCTTTTTCTTAAGTTGACCTGAAGAAGTCTCCATTCTTTGCAAACTCTTTAGAATACTTGTTATTTTCCAATACCCATCCATTTTAGTTAACTACTGACTAAAATTCTGGCTTTCAGACATTCCTAATAATTTCAAATGCCTATCATGTTATGTTAAGAGAGTCACAGATATTTTCTCATCAGGAAAAATAGTGCTTGTTTTAAAGTGTTAATTCTCTAAATGGACATGAACAACCACAGCCATCTGCGTGCCATGTTCCTCTGCTGTCTGTTTCTAAGAGTTTCCAAACTAAAGCATAGAAGCAAGGGGGATAAAGCATAGAAGTAAGGGGGAATTTTGTATTTTGACAGAGATAACGGGAGATGAAAACCAGGGAAAGGGGCAAATTATTAACAACAAAAAAAACAGCTATGCTAAAATGGCATAACATATTCACAGTCACTAGTAACAGAAACAGCAATTAAAAGGTACATGTGTCTTAAGCTCAGCAAAAATCATATGCAAATATGATAACTTTTATACACATACAAAATTATTATTTTGGATTATTTATACTATTCTTCCCCAGCATTCGCTCAGAAAATTAAGCCGTTTATATGCAAGTAATAATAAGACTGCCAGCATATTAAGATTTTAGAATATCTTCAGCAAATTTGTGACAAGAGTACTAAATTATCTGGTTATCACAGTTACATATTAATCATATGAAAAGCTTATGACTTGGAACACTTTTCAGTTCTTACCTTATTAAGCCTCTGAGTAGCATGCAGCAAAGCTGACTATACTTTTCTTCGTGAAATACTCTCTTCTATTGGTTTCCATGACAATACTTTCCTAATTTTCCTCCTATTGCTTTAATCCTCCAATTCTTTAACTTCTTTGCAGGCTTCTTCATCTCTACATGACCACTAAATGTTGGCACTCCTCTGGGCTCAGTACTAGGTCCTCCTCTTTCTAATCCTGATTTGTTTTCCCACAGCCTTAAAAAACCTCTATATTCTGACAAAAACTAAATTTATTTCCAGGCCAGTACTTTCCTTTAAGCTCCAGATTGATAAGGCCACTGATTTGCTTTGCTTTGCCAATCTGTCTTACTGTCATCTTACAATTATCATTAAACTCAATACGTCTGAAAGGGAACTTGGGCTCCCCTCTCTTTCCCAAGACTGTTCTCCTTCTAGGCCTTCTTATGTCTCTAAATAGCACCTCTATGCACCCAGTTGTTAATCATCAGAAACTAGGAATACTGTTGATGTCTATTTCTCCATATCAAATCCTTACATTCTCCCCCTAATACTTACTGGATTTTGGTATTTATTTATTTATTTATTTATTTATTTATTTATTTGAGACAGGATCTCACTCTGTCACTCAGGCTGGAGTGCAGTGTTGCAATCACAGCTTGCAGTAGCCTTGACCTCCTGGGTCAAGGATTCTCCCATCTCAGCCTCCCAGGTAGCTGAGACTACAGGCGCTTGCCACACCGCCCAGCTATTTTTTTGTATTTTTAGTAGAGACAGGGCTTCTCCATGTTGTCCAGACTGGTCTTCAACTCCTGGGCTCAGGCAATTCACCTGCCTCAGCCTCCCAGAGTGCTGGAATTACAGGCATGAGCCACCACACCTAGCCTGGATTTTTACTTGTATTAAAGTTGTTCAGACATATGCCATAGGATAGTTTTATAACATTTATTCTGTAGCAAGTAACACCCTACTCCTTTCCACCATCACTTCTATTTGCAACTCTTATAGCTGATTGTTTTCGTATTTACCTGTATTATTCTCAATAACATAAAAAATACTGATTTTCTACTATGGATGCCTATAATTTGACTTTCTTTGCCCTTTACTAATCTCGCTTTTCTCCCTCTCTCCCTCCTTCCCTTCCTTCCCACCCCACCATCCCCCTCCCCGCACTCTCTTGCCTGCTCTCTCACATATACACACACTTTTCTTCAATAATTTCGCTATATCATTACTCAATGTTTAAATTACACACAGCCAAGCCATGTAAAATACTATGTATCTTTTCCATTTTGGTACATTTTTCCTATTGTTAGTAATTACCTTGTTTTATTCATTGGCATAATTTTTATGTACCAAACCTTCCAAACTGTTATTAATTTATGCGTTTTCATAACCATATTTTTTAAATTTAGAGGTTTTTTTAATTCCCTGAAAATTTTAAAACACGATTTTTTTTTCCTGGTTGTAAAACATGATTTTACCTTTCTGAGAATATATGCATTTTAAATGTAAGTTTTGCATTTCTGCCTGCTCTTTGGTTCCCCCATGTTGTCTTCAGGATCTAAGTTTTGTCATTAGATTATTTCCTTAGATATCCGCTAATCCTGATTATATGGGTATACTTAAAAGCAAGGACTGAAAGCTAACTAGAAGCTCTTGGTTCGTGGGTGAGGCTTGTGCACTGTAAGCTTTAGTGTAGGATAATTTGGCTGCTCTTTTTCCTTTAGGGAACTTTGGTAGCAATACATTCATATCTTTCCTCTTGAGATGGTCAATTTTATTCTACTTTTTATTTCCAATGAAAAAATATCCAGTCTTTTACTGATTGTGGGAGGACAATTCCCCTTTCTTGAGGCAGAAGAGGGGCTCCAGGATTGTAAGTGCTTTCAAAGCACATTTCTGACCAATCTTCCTTATTTTATATTCTAGCACCTGGCTTCCATTCTGTCTTCCAGAGGTAACTAGTAGAGCTAATTTATGAGTCTTTTGCAGATTCTACTGTGTTAAGTTAGTTAATAGCTTTCTCAAATTCTCCTTTAGGGTTCTGTTTTCTTGGGTCTGCTAAGGGATTTATCAATTGTCTATTTCCTTTCTAACTTCTAATTTTTTTTGCTGTTGCACCGTCTCATGTTCTCCATATGCTTGTGCCTTTTTAAAAAAGTTCTTTACTATCATTTTCATCAGGATAGGGGCTAGTTTAGATTTGTGTCCTCAATCTACCAACTTTAATGCAAAAGCTTCCAGTGTATACTTTACCCCCAGTATATATTTTAGGTGCATACATATCTCCATTTCTACTTACAGCACCAAAATAAGCCACTATCCACTCTCACCTGGACTACTACATAGCATAAGTTGTTTCTCTTGCTACCTCTTATCTCTTGCTAATCAATTATCCTAACGCTATTTAAAGTAAGGTTTTAAAATCTAAAACAATCAATGACTTGCCATCAAATATCAAATAAAACCCAAACTCATTGCCATGACCTAGCTAGTTAAGATGTTTTGTTTTGGCAAGCTGCAGAAAACCCAATTCCAACTACCTTAAATGGTACCAAAATGCACTGACTCGTATCATTGGAAATCCAGAAACTGCAGAGGCTTCAGGGTTGACTTAACATGGCTCTGGCTTGGATTTACTTTGATTCTCTAGGTTTTATCCTTCTTTATGTGGCTGCTTATCCTTTCAGATGGCAGCAAGATAACTGTAAGAGTTCCAGTTTTACATTCTTCACAAGAGAGTAGCCAGAGAAAGAAATAAAAGTTGCCTCTCATAATCTTCCAGAGAATGAGGAGAAAAGTTCCCGGAAGCCACTTCTGGGGCCTCACCAGACTGAAATGCACCAAGTTTCTATACCTGGTAAAGGAGATTAAATTAGAATTATCCTTAGACCAAGGAGCTCTGTGGATAGCAGCATGGCCTATTTGGAAGAAGGCATAGATATTTTATTAAAATCAAAGGGTAAGAGTCAAAATTAATACTGGTTAGGTATGGTAAGCAGAAAAAAAAAGCCCCCAAAAGATACCCACATAAAGTCCCTAGAATCTGTGACTGTTACCACTTTATTTAGAAAAAGAGTCTTTGCTTCTGAACAGCAAAAAAAAAAAAACAACAATCAGCAGAGTAAACAGACAACCCAGAGAGTGGGAGAAAATCCTTGCAATCTATACATCTAACAAAGGACTAATAGCCAGAATCTACAATGAACTCAAACAAACCGGCAAGAAAAAAAAAATCCCATCAAAAAGTGGGCTAAAGACATGAATAGACAATTCTCAAAAGAAGATATACAAATGGTCAACAAACATGAAAAAATGCTCAACATCACTAATGATCAGGGAAGTGCAAATCAAAACCACAATGCAATACCACCTTGCTCCTGCAAGAATGGCCAAAAAATAGAAAAATAATAGATGTTGGCATGGATGCAGTTAAAAGAGAACAGTTTTACGCTTCTGGTGGGAATGGAAACTAGTACAACTGCTATGGAAAACAGTTTGGAGATTCTTTAAAGAACTAAAAGTAGAACTACCATTTGATCCAGCAATCCTACTACTGGGTAACTACCCAGAGGAAAAGAAGTCACAATAAAAGTCACACACACAAAAAATACTTACACATGCATGTTTATAGCAGCACAACTTGCAATTGCAAATATATGAAACTGGCCCAAATGCCCATCAATCCACAAGTAAATAAAGAAATTGTGGTATATAAATATACCATGAAATACCACACAGCCACAAAAAGGAATGAAATAATGGCATTCACATCAACCTGGATGGTATTGGAGACCATTATTCTAAGTGAAGTCACTCAGGAATGGAAAACCAGACATTGTATGTTCTCACTCATAAGTGGGAGCTATGCTATGAAGACGAAAAGGCATAAAAATGATACAATGGACTTTGGGGACTCAGGGGAAAGGGTGGGAGGGGAATGAGAGATAAAAGACCACACACTGGGTACAGTGTACACTGCTTGAGTAATGGGTAAACCAAAATCTCAGAAATGACCACTAAAGAACTTATTCATGTAACCAAACACCACCTGTTCCCCCAAATCCTATAGAATGATAGAAGAAAGAAAAAGGGTCTTTGCAGAGGTGATTAAATTAAGAATATGAGATGAAGAGGTAATCCTGAATTGTCCAGGAGGTCCCTAAATGCCATCGCAAATATTCTTGTAAGAGAGAGGCAGAGAGATATTAGACAAATGGTGGAGATTATGTGAAGATGGAGCAGAGATGCAGCCACAAGTCATGAAATGCTGGCTGACCCTAAAAGATGTTAAGAGGCAAGGAAAGATTCTCCTTTCATGCTACAGAAGATATGTGGCCCTGTATACACTATTATTTAAGAATCCTGGCCTCAGCACTATTCACAATAGCAAAGACTTGGAACCAACCCAAATGTCCAACAATGATAGACTGGATTAAGAACATGTGGCATATATACACCATGGAATACTATGCAGCCATAAAAAATGATGAGTTCATGTCCTTTGTAGGGACATGGATGAAATTGGAAATCATCATTCTCAGTAAACTATTGCAAGGACGAAAAACCAAACACCGCATGTTCTCACTCATAGATGGGAATTGAACGATGAGAACACATGGACACAGGAAGGGGAACATCACACTCTGGGTACTGTTGTGGGGTTGGGGGAGGGGGGAGGGATAGCATTAGGAGATATACCTAATGCTAAATGACGAGTTAATGGGTGCAGCACACCAGCATGGCACATGTATACATATGTAACTAACCTGCACATTGTGCACATGTACCCTAAAACTTAGAGTATAATAATAATTTAAAAAAAAGAGAATAGTACTATAGACACACTAGGCACTGTGATGCATCAGTTAAAAAGAATAAAGTATGGCACATGTATACATATGTAACTAACCTGCACATTGTGCACATGTACCCTAAAACTTAGAGTATAATAATAATTAAAAAAAAGATAATAGTACTATAGACACACTAGGCACTGTGATGCATCAGTTAAAAAGAATAAAGTAACTTTGTATGAGTTGTTGGAAAAAAAAAAAAAATCCTGGCCTCAGAACTGTGAGAGAACATATTTCTGTTGTTTTAAGGCACTAGTTTGTGGTAATTTGTTACAGCAGCCACAGAAAACTAATACAGTAGGCAACATACCAATCCTTTCCAGTCTATATTTTTCTAAACTCATTATGAGTAGAGAGTAGACAGCTGCAGCTCTCTAACATTCTCTTTATCAACTGAAAACACTGCTTCCTTTCAAATATTCAAATAACATCCTGGCTCAGGCATATATGCTATGGTAACTGTCTTAGAACGACATGTTAGACCACAAAAATTCTTACTCCAACGCCTACTTAACTTCCTGTCATCCTGCTTAAAAGCTACTTCCTGCATTAGGCCTTCTATGTCCCAACAATCTAATTAGGTGCTTGCTTACCAGCCTTTGGTAAACATCATTTTACTATCTCCATGGATTCAACTGTTTTAATTTTTAAATGCCACAAATAAGTAAGAACATGTGAAGTTTGTCTTTCTGGGCCTTGCTTATTTCATTTCAAATAATGGCCTCCAGTTCCATCAATGTTGTTGCAAATGACAGGATCTCATTCTTTTTTTACGACTGACTACTACTTCATTCTGTGTATGTACCACATTTTATTTATCCATTCATCTGATGATGGACACTTAGATTTCTCCCCAATTTTAGCTACTGTGAATAATGCTGCAATATACATGAGAGTGCAGATATCTCTTTGATGTACTGATTTCCTTTCTTCTGGGTATACACCTAGCAGTGGGGTTCCTGGATCATTTGAAGTTCTATTTTTATTCTTCTGAGAAACCTTCAAACTGTTCTCCATAGTGGTTGTACTAATTTACATTTACAACAACAGTGTACAAGGGTCTTTTTTTCTCCACATCCTCACCAGTAGTTGTTATTATCTGTCTTTTTAATAAAAGCCATTTTAATTGGGGTAAGATTATATCTCATTATCGTTTTAATTTGCATTTTCCTGATGATCAATGACATTGAGGACTTTTTCATATACCTGTTTGCCATTTGTGTTTCTTTGGAGAAATGTTTATTCAGATATTTGCCCATTTAAAAATCAGATTATTAGATGTTTTTCCTATATAGTTGTTTGAGCTGCTGATATAGTCTAGTTATTAGTCCCTTGTCAAATGAGCAGTTTACAGATATTTCCTCCCATTCTGTGGGTCATCTCCTCACTTTGTTAATTGTTTTCTTTGCTAGGCAAAAGCTTTTTAACTTGATATAATCCAATCTGTCCATTTTTGCTTTGATTGCCTTTGCTTGTGAGGTATTACTCAAGAAACCTTTGCCCAGACCAACGTGCTGGAAAGTTTCCCCAATGTTGCTTCATAGTTTGAGATCTTAAATTTAATTTTTAATCCACTTTGATTTGATTTTTGTATATGTTGACAGATAGGGGTCTAGTATCACTCCTTCACACATAGACATCCAGCTTTCCCAGTACCATTCACGGAAGAGACTGTTCTTTCTCCAACGTATGTTCTTGGCACCTTTGTCAAAAATGAGTTCACTGTAGATGGGTAGATTTATTTCTGGGTGCTCTATTTTGTTCCATTGATTTGTATGTCTGCTTCTATGTCAGTACAACACTATTTTGATGACTACAGCTCTCCAGTATAGTGGTAATGTGATTCCTCCATCTTTGTTCTTTTTGCCCCAGATACCTTTGGCTATTCTGGGTCTTTTGTGGTTCTATATAAATTTTAGGACTATTTTTTCTATTCTGGTGAAAAATGTCATTGGTATTTTGATAGAGATTACAATGAATCTATAGATTGCTTGGGGTAGTATGAACATTTTAGCAATATTGATTATTCCAATCCATGAACATGAAATATATTTTGTTTTTTGTGTGTTTCCTCTCCTATTTCTTTCATCAGTGTTTTACAGTTTTCATTGAAGACATCCTTCTCTTCTTTAGTTAAGTTTATTCATAGGTCTTTTATTATATTTGTAGCTATTGTAAATGGCATTACTTTCTTGATTTCTTTTTAACATTTTTCACTGTTGGCATATAGAAAAGCTAGTGATTTCTCTTTGTTGATCTTGAATCCAGCAAATTTACTAAATTTGTTTTCAGTTCTTACAGTTTTCTTGTGGAGTCTTTAGATATTTCCAAATAAATGATCGTATCATCTACAAACAAAAATAATTTGAATTATTCCTTCCCAATCTGAATGCACTTTATTTCTCTTGTCTGATTGTTCTAGCTAGAATTTCCAATACTATGTTGAAAGTGCATATCCTTGTTGTCTTCCAGATCTTAGAGGAAAGGCTTTCAGTTTTTTCCCATTCAGTATGATACTGGCTGTGGCTCTGTCAAATATGGCTTTTATTCTGTTGAGGTATGTTCCCTCTATTAATATACCCAGTTTTTTGACAGTTTTAATCCTGGAGGGATATTGAAGTTTATCATATGCTTTTTCCACATCAATTGAAATAATCATGTTTTTTGTCATTCATTCTGATAATATGATGTATCACATTGATTGATTTGTGTATGCTGAACCATCCTTGCATCCTGGGTTAAATCACACTTGGTCATGATGAATGACCTTTTTAATGTGTTGTGGAATTTGGTTTGCTAGATTTTTGTTGAGGATTTTGTAACAATGTTCATGAGGGGATACTGGCCTGTAGTTTTCTTTTTTTTGATGTGTCTTTGCCTGGTTTTGCTTTCAGGGTAATATTGGCCATTTAGAATGAGTTTGGAAGTATCCTCTTCTCCTCTATTTTTCAGAAGAGTTTGAACAGGATTGGTATTAGTTCAAAATTAAATGTCTGATAAAATTCAGAAGTGAAGCCACTGATTCCGGGATTTTTATGGGGAGACTTTAATTTTACCATTAATTATCTTTTTATTTCACTTTAATGTTATTTTATGATAGTCACAAAAAGAATGATGTATAAAATAATAATGTAAATTTCTATAATTAGAATTTCAGGTGTATAATTTTCTCTTAACTTTTATTTTAGGTTTAGGGGTACAGGTGCAAGTTTGTTATATAAGTAAACTCATGTCATGGAGGTTTGGTGTACAGATTATTTTATCACCCAGGTTCTAAGCACAGTGCTCAACAGGTATTTTTTCTAGTCCTCTCCCTCCTCCTACCAACCACCATACAGTAGGATCCAGTGTCTATTGTTACCCTCCTTGTGTCCATGTGTGCTTGTTATTTAGCTCCCATTTATAAGTGAGAACATGTAATATTTCATTTCTGTTGCTTTGTTAGTTTCCCAAGGATAATGGTCTCCAGTTCCATCCATGTTGCTGCAATGAACATGATCTCATTATTTTTATGACTGCATAGTATTCCACAGTGTATATGTACAATATTTTCCTTATCCAGTTTACTGTTAATGGGCATTTAGGTTGATTACATGTCTTTGCTACTGTGAATAGTGCTACAATGAACATATGCATGCATCTGTCTTTATAGTAAAATAATTCATACTTCTTTGGGTATATACCCAATAATGAAATTTCCAGGTAAAACAGTAATTCCTTTTTAGTTCTTTAGAAAATCACCAGAATACTTTCCACAATGGCTGAATTAATTTACACTCCCACCAACAATGTATAAGTGTTTCCTTTTCTCCACAACCTTGCCAGCATCTGCTTTTTTCTGATTTTTTAATAACAGCCATTCAGACTGGTTGAGATGGCATCTCATTGTGGTTTTGATTTGCATTTCTCTAATCATTAATAATGTTGAGCATTTTTTCATATGCTTGTTAGCCACATGTATGTCTTCTTTTGAAAAGTGTCTATTCATGTCCTTTTCCAACTCATAATAGTGTTGTTTGTTTTTTGTTTGTAAATTTGTTTCAGTTCCTTATAGGCTCTGGATATTAGGACTTTGTCAGAGCAGTTTGAAAATATTTTCTCCCTTCCTGTAGGGTGCTTATTTACTCTGTTGATAGTTTACTTTACTGTGCAAAAGCTCTAAAGTTTAATTTGATCCCATATGTCAATTTTTTCTTTTGTTGCAATTGTTTTTGGTGTCTTCAGCATGAAATTTTCACCAGGTACTGTCCAGAATGGTATTTCCTAGGTTATCTCCCAGGGTTTTAGTAGTTATTTTGTTTGTTTGTTTGTTTAAATTTAAGTTTTTGGTCCATCTTGAGTTGATTTAATGAGTAGGGAGTCCTCTCCCCATTGCTTGTTTTTGTCTAATTTGTCAAACATCGGATGGCTGGAGGTGTGGAGCATTATTTCTAAGCTCTTTATTCTATTCCATTGGTTTATGTGTCTGTTTGTATACCAGCACCTTGCTGTTTTGTTTACTGTAGCCCTGCAGTGTGGTTCACAGGTAATGTGATGCCTCCAGCTTTGTTGATTTTGCTTAAAATTGCCTTGGGTATTTGGGCTCTTTTTTGGTTCTGTGTAACTTTTAAAATATTTTTTTGTGAAGAATGTGATTGGTATTTTGACAGGAATAGCATTGAATGTATAAACTGCTTTGGGCAGTATAGAAATTTAAGTATTTTTTCCTGTCCATGAGCATGGGATGTTTTCCATTTGTTTGTGTCATCTATGATTTGTTTGAGCAACGTTTCTCATTGTAAACTTTGTATTAGGGCTCCAATCTCAATCCTTGTTATTGGCCTATTCAGGCTTTAAATTTCTTCATGGTTGAATCTTGGTAGGTTGTATATGTTAGGAATTTATATAATTCTTCTAGGTTTTCCAATTTATTGGCATATAGTTGTTCACAGTAGCTGCTAATGATACTTTGAATTTCTGAGGTATTGGTTGTAATGTCTCTCCTTTTTTGTCTTTGATTATATTTACTTGGGTCTTCTCTCTTTACTCTTAGTCTAGCTAAAGGTTTGTTGATTTTGTTTATCCCAGGTGCTCTCTTGGTGCTCTACCCCATTGTGGCCAAGCTGGTACCCAGGCTGCAAGATAAAGACCCCTTTACTCTTCTGTCTCCTTTTCTCAAGCAGAAGTAGTCTCTCCCCAAAGTTACCACAGCTGGGAATGTGCTGGGTCACACCTGAAGCCAACATGGCTCTGGGTCTCACCCAAGGCCTGTGGTAAATACTGCCTGGCTACCAATACTAATTATTCAGGGCCCAAAGGCTGTTTATTCAGCACATGATAAATTCTGCCAGGACTGGGCCCTTCCCTTCAAGGCAATGGGTTCCCTTCTGGCCCATGGTGTGTTTAGAAATGCCATCCAGGAGCTAGGGTCTGGGGGATGGGGGCCTTAGGAGTCTGCCTGTTGCCTTATTCTACTGTGGATGGGCTGGAATCCAAGTTGCAAAACAAAGTCCTCTTCCCCTCCACCTTCCTCAAGCAGATGGAAGGGGTCTTGGAGGTACAATCTGTACTGCCTGGGGTTGGTGGAGGGGTGACACAAGCACTTCCTTGGTTTTCTCAGTCGGTTCTCACTAGGTTCCATGCACTCCAAGTTCCCTGGCTCGAAGCCCAACACAGCACCAGGACTTGTGCAGGAATTGCAGTCCTTGTGGTCTAGGTTGCCTTTCATGTTTATTTAGAACCCCAGAACACTTTAGCCCATGGTGGCAGGACTTGCCAAAACTCAGGTTCCAATTGCTAGGATGGATGATTTGCCTCTGGACAGGCCTAGTATAAATGTTCCCTCTATGGGCACAAGCTGAGTTCTGCCCCCTGTTGCTTCCCACTGACAGGACAGCACTAAGCTGCAAAGCAAAGTCCCACAATCAGTACGTTCTCTCTACCCCAAACACACAGATCATCTTTGTGTGCCATACGGCCGCTGCCAGGGAATAGGGAAGGGGTGGTGTAGGCAATTCAAGACAGATTTTCTTGCCCTCTTCCATGCCTCTTTCCTTAATGTAATGTTAAAATCAGGTACTATTATAGCTCACCTGATTTTTTATTCTTATGAAGGTCCTTTCCTGTGTGGACTGTTGTTCAATTTAGTGTTCCTGTGGAGGCAAAGGGGGTACAGCAATTGCTAGAGGCTTGTATTCGGGTATCTTGCTCTGCCTCCTTTGATAGTTTTATTTTTATGTACACACAAGCAAAACCATAGAACTTATATTTAATTAGAAACTAAGATGACAAGGCTGTATATGCAATTATAAAGTTTCCAAGACTGTTGTTTATAGCCAATAAAAAAGAACAAGAAACAGGTGATCCTATATTGTACCGCAGAACAGGACTTTTCTTTCTCCTTTTGCTGTCTGTAATTTTTTTTTTTTTTTTTTTTTTTTTTTTGAGATGGAGTCTTGCTCTGTCACCCAGGCGGGAGTGCAGTGGCACGATCTCAACTCACTGCAACCTCTACCTCCCAGGTTCAAGCGATTCTCCTGCCTCATTCTCCCAAGTAGCTGGGACTACAGGTGCGTGCCACCATGTCTGGCTAATTTTTGCATTTTCAGTAGAGACGGGGATTTGCCATGTTGGCCAGGCTGGTCTCGAACTCCTGACCTCAGGTGATCTACCCGCCTCAGCCTCCCAAAGTGCTGAGGTTACAGGCGTGAGCCACCGTGCCCAGCCCTATAAACATACATTTTTACACATAATATAATTCAGCAATTTAACCAAACCAATGTAAATATTGTCTTTATGAAATTTAGAGAAATGGCACTAAGGTCTTTCATTACCAATGAATATTTTCTTTAACCCATTAACAAAAGTCAGTTTATTTCTTTTGCACTTAGGAAAAAAAAATCTAGAAAACTGTAAAAATTAGTGATGGAAATATGACATAATATCAAGAGGAAAATATTCGGCATCATATACCTGAACATGAGACCTAGGTCTTCTACTACTGGTTAAGTACTTCCAGTGAGTCCATTAACCTGCCTGAACTCAATTTTCTCATCTATAAACTGAAGATAGTAATAACAACCATGACACAGAGTTGTTGTCTGAACAGATAATAAGTTCCACGTGAAAGTACTTTATAAACTATAAAGCATAATAGGAAGACTGCTATTATTTTAATAAGGGGTATTTAAATGTATGGTATACTTTGAAAGTAAATTGAAAAAAGTTCTGTTCTTTCTCTTCCTCCTTCCTCTGCATGAGCAATGAAAGTTAAACACTGCTTTGAAAATTCAGAAAATGTTTGATTTATATACTGATGCAGTGATCAAAAGAAGTATTAAGATTTTAGTTTATGATACAACTGTTTCAGTAAGTGCTTATCTAATTAAAGTAAAATTGCAGGAACATTAACCCAGATTTTTCCGTGTGTGTGTGTGTGTGTGTGTGTGTGTGTGTGTGTGTGACAGTTTCTTGCTCTGTGGCCCAAGCTAGAGTGCTCCTCATGTGATCTGTTCTCACTGCAATCTCTGCCTCCTGTGCTCAAGCAATCCTCCCACCTCAGACTCATGAGTAGCTGGGACTACAGGTGTGCAAGACCACGCCTGGCTAATTTTTTTTTGTACTTTTTGTAGAGACAGGGTCTCACCATGTTGCCCCGGATGGTCTCAAACTCCTGGGCTCAAGTGATCTGCCTGCCTCGGCCTCCCAAAGTACTGGGAATACAGGGGTGAGCCACCATGCCTGACTTATTTATTTATTTATTTATTTATTTATTTATTATTTATTTATTTATTCATTCATTTATTGAGCGAGTCTCGCTCAGTCACCAGGCTGGAGTGCAGTGGTGCAATCTCGGCTCACTGTCACCTCTGCTTCCCGAGTTCAAGCGATTCTCCTGCCTCAGCTTCCCAAGTGGCTGGGACTACAGGTGCACACCACCATGCCCAGCTAATTTTTGTATTTTTAGTAGAGACGGGGTTTCACAATGTTGGCCAGGATAATCTCTGTCTCTTGACCTCATGATCCGCCTGCCTAGGCCTCCCAAAGTGCTGGGATTACAGGTGTGAGCCACCGCGCCCAGCCGTTTGTTTAATATAGCTATGCGCAAGGATGAAATGACCCTTAACCTTAGACTTCCTTTATATTTCCCAAGGAATATTCTCAAAGCAGACTGGTTAAGTAATTTAAGTAACTGGTTAATAGACATGAACATAAAAAATCTCAAACCAGAGGATAATGCTGTTGGAAAGTTAGCACAGGAAGAAAAGCCTGTGTTATTACTAAAACAATGTCCTAACTTGCAGCAGAGAAACATACAACAAATACTGCTACCTGAGTAGAATTAAATTAAAAAGCCAACATATTTTACTGGTCAATACAATTACAGCATGAATAAGTTTCAAGATACAACTAAGGGATACATACTAGAAAAAAAAACTGATTTCGACCTGGCACGGTGGCTCACGCCTGTAATCCCAGCACCTCGGGAGGCTGAGGTGGGAGGATCACGAGGTCAGGAGATGGAGATCATCCTGGCTAACACAGTGAAACCCTGTCACTACTAAAAATACAAAAAAATTAGCCGGGCGTGGTGGCGGGCACCTGTAGTCCCAGCTACTCAGGAGGCTGAGGCAGAAGAATGGCGTGAACCCAGGAGGCAGAGCTTGCAGTGAGCCGAGATTGCACCACTGCACTAAAGCCTGGGCAACAGAGAGAGACTCTGTCTCAAAAAAAAAAAAAAAATCTGATTTCATGATCCATCATCTTCAGATTTATCCATAAACTGACTGAAATGATCTAAGCAAAAATTACTGTGATTGAAGCAAAAATGACAGTATTAGAGGGAATCACCGACTTCAAAATTCTATATCAGAGATGCAACATAGCACAGCTTTATAGGAAGGGACCAGTGGAAAGAGTAATTAAAACCACGACATTCAAATAGTTAAATTTAAAAGGACTTTCCATAATTGAAACAGAAAGAAAAATATCCACCATGCCCTACTAAGCTCATTGGTTAACTGGAAGCTGTAGCTGTGGAAAATAGTGACACAAAGAGATAATATACAACTTCCTAATATATATGGAGGTGTTTCAGGAATGTCATGGTGTTAATAAGAGCTGCTGCTTAGAAAATCAGCTGATGGTCCCCTTCCTGTGTCCATGTGTTCTCATTGTTCAATTCCCACCTATGAGTGAGAACATGTGGTGTTTGGTTTTTTGGTCCTTGCAATACTTTGCTGAGAATGATGGTTTCCAGCTTCATCCATGTCCCTACAAAGGACATGAACTCATCATTTTTTATGGCTGCATAATATTCCATGGTGTATATGTGCCACATTTTCTTAATCCAGTCTATCATTGTTGGACATTTGGGTTGGTTCCAAGTCTTTGCTATTGTGAATAGTGCTGCAATAAACATACGTGTGCATGTGTCTTTATAGCAGCATGATTTATAATCCTTTGGGTATATACCCAGTAATGGGATGGCTGGGTCAAATGGAATTTCTAGTTCTAGATCCCTGAGGAATCGCCACACTGACTTCAATGGTTGAACTAGTTCACACCGGGGACTGTTGTGGGGTGGAGGGAGGGGAGAGGGACAGCATTAGGAGATATACCTAATGCTAAATGACCAGTTAATAGGTGCAGCACACCAACATGGCACATGTATACATATGTAACAAACCTGCACATTGTGCACATGTACCCTAAAACTTAAAGTATAATAATAATAAAATTTTTTAAAAAAGAAAATCAGCTGATAGTATTTAAGTTTATGAGGGTATATGAAATATAAGTTGTCACTTCTTCTCATTATCTTATTTTCAATTCAAAAAAATACCTCACGTTGCTGCTACAACGAACTCAACATTGTCTTGGGCACAGTGGAGAAAATAAGATATAATCACTTCCTCAAGAGAAAAGTAACAAAAAGAAACATTTATTAAGTTTTTATATGATGTCAGATATTATGCTAAGTATTTAGCCCTATGAAGTGGTCACATTTATTACCTACATTTTACAGATGTAGAACCTGGAGGTTAGTTAACTTGTCTAAGGTCATAGCTATTGAGTAAAAACTTCAGAATTCTAATTCAAGCTATTGATCTCTGTGCTAAAAATAATTGAAAACTTGTTCATTTAAGATTCTTATTTTTTGATGTAGACATTTATCCTTATAAATGTCCTTATTACTACTTTTGCTGCATCTCATAGGTTTTGGTAAATTGTGTTTTCATTTTTGTTTGTCTTGAGATACTTTTGAATTTCCCTTTGATTTCTTCTTTGACACAAAGTTTGTTCAAAATTGTATTGTTTAGTTTCTACATACTTGTAAATTTTACCATCTTACATATTGTTGTTGAATTCTAATTTCATTATATTGTGGTCAGAAAGAAACATCTAGAAAGCTTTTGAACTTCTAAAATGGTTAAGACACGTTTTGTGACCTAAAATTTGATTTATCCTGGAGAACATTCTGTGTGCACTTGAGAAGAATGTGTATTCTTTTGCTGTTAAGTGGAAAGTTCTGTATATGTCAATTAAATCCATTTACTCTACAGTGTTGTTCAAGTCAGCTGTTTCTTTGTTGATTTTTCTGTCTGGATGTTCCATCCAGTATTGTAATTGAGGTATTAAAGTCCACTATAAAGAATAAACTAAGCCCAAAATAAGCAAAAAAAAGAGAATAATAAAGACTGGAGCAAAAAAAATAAACACTGGACAACGAAACAGTTTAAAAATTAAAAAAAAAAGCGTTTGCTTTTTGCAAAGATAATTGACAAACCCTTAGCTAGAGTAAGAAAAGAAAAAGAAGACAAAATCAGAAATCAAAAAGGAGATATTATAATGGATGTTTTAGACATAAAATGGATCATAAGGGAAATATTATGAACAATTATATGCGAAAAATCTGGATGACTTATAAGAAATGGATAAATTCCTAAAAACATGTAACTTACGAAAACTGAATCAGAAAGAAACAGAAAGCCTGAAAAGACCAGTAACAAATAAGGGGATTGAATCAGCAATCAAAAGTCTCCCAGCAGGCCGGGTGCGGTGGCTCACACCTGTAATCCCAGCACTTTGGGAGGCCGAGGTGGGCAGATCACGAGGTCAAGAAATCGAGATCACCCTGGCCAACATGATTAAACCCCATCTCTACTAAAAATACAAAAATTAGCTGGGCATGGTGGCATGCACCTGTAGTCCCAGTTACTAGGGAGGCTGAGGCAGGAGAATCGCCTGAACCCAGGAAGTGGAGGTTGCAGTGAGCCGAGATTGTGCCACTGCACTCCAGCCTGGTGACAGAGTGAGACTCCATCTAAAAAAAAAAAAAAAAAAAGTCTCCCAACAAATAATCTGATGACTACACAGGTGAATCCTACCAAACATTCAAAGAGGAATTAAGAACAATCTTTCTTAAACTGTTCCTGAAAATAAAAATGGCCACTTCCAAACACATTTTATGAGGTCAGGATTACCTTGACACCAAAACCAGGAAGACTCTACAAGAAATGAAAACTAGAGTTTTCATTTCAAACTTGTGATGGTATAGGTGGATGTATAGATGAAGTATATATTTCCTATGTCACTTGCCATCGTGCCAGCCATTGCTGAACAGTTGGTCAACAGTAGAAGAACAAGTGAATGAACGGCTTTCTTGCAGGGGTAATTGCTGCAGTTGGAACCTGAGTTTTGGCAAGTCCTGCCACCATGGACTAAACTATTCTGGGGTTCTAAATAAACATGAAGGGCAACCTAGACCACAAGGACTACAATTTCTGCACAAGTCCTGGTGCTGTGCTGGGCTCAGAGCCAGGGAACTTGGTGTGCATGGAACATAGTGAGATACCAGCTGAGGCAACCAAGGAAGTGTTTATGTCACCCCTCCACAAACCCCAGGCAGCACAGCTTGCACCTCCAAGACTCTGTCCATCTGCTTGAGGAAGGTGGAGGAAAGAGAAAAGAGGACTTTCATTCACAAGTTTATGTGTAGTTTATTCTACACATTATCCTCCTTCCACACAATTCCCAAGGCTACTCTTGTGTAGGTTTGAGTTATATCAACCTCCAATACATATATGAAGGCAAAGACTAGACTGGAAAAATATTTGCATCATTCAGTACCTCTGATATGGAATATAAATGCCAGTATCTTCAAGGTTCCAAGTTACATATAGACTGCTTAAAGTAGTTTTTAAAAAGAAAGCAAAAGTATAAAAAGAAGTTTAAAAAATATGAAGTATTTAAGATATTTTCATGGTTTAGAAATGGATTTTATATCTCAGATACAACTATGGCAAATCTGATATTTAATTCCTGATTGACCATGTCCAAAAGAAAAAGATTTCCATTTTCCAGACAGAAAATTCAATATCTTCCACAAATGCCAAAAGCTTACTCATAAAGTTTTTAAAATATCGATCAAATCATACCTTAATAGAGAAGGAAAGAACAGCTGTACATGAAACAAATTGGTTTATCAGTGCAAATTTTATAAAAATTTTGAAAACTCAGATAAAGCCTCCACTGTATAAAAACTCTAAATGTTAGATCATAGCACTGAGGCAAATATTTAACAATGATGTATCCAAAGAAACAAGGTCCAATAACCTTTTTCCTACAATGAAATATAGTAAATAAGTTAGACACACCTTTTAGTTTCTTCTATTATATTTTTGGTAGTCAATTAAAGAGGATTAAAATGTGAAGCCATTTGAAATTTCCCAGAAAAAGGATCAGATATTAAAGAAGGCAGAAATAATATGAAAAAGAAATTCTCTACCATGTCTCAAGAGCCAAACAACAAAACAACTAAACAACTTCAGGTTATCTCAATGTCACTTGTTAAAAAAGAATCCCTGAGTAAATCTTTCTAAGCCATGTTAAATAAATAAATCAGGAAAAAAACATAATAAAGCTTTATATTATGTGCTCCTTAGCCAATTTATTCAATTCACCTACATCTGCAGAGTGTCCATGGGGCATTTGCCACTTACAAGGGAAAGGCCAAAAGAAGAGAAAAATATTCTTCAACCCCAAGGCATTTGCTAGTCAATGCCAGAAAAAGAGCAAATTCAATACAGTACAGATAATCCATCATGAGGAATTTAACACTCACAGATGTTAAGTTTGGAAAACCTTATTTGTTGGTGGTTTTCTCAAAAGTTTTGAGACTTTTTGAACAATAGGAAATAGAAACAGAAAAGGGAAAACATAAGAAGAAAAGAATCCAAGGGTGCTGATAATAAAACAGAGAAAGTAATTCGAGAAGAACAAGCTTGAAGCAAAGGCATCTATGCAGAAAACTATGCTGTAGCAATCAGAGGCTAGAGGTGGAGACATCATGACAGATAAGAGCTGCAGACAGCTGCAGAAAAAGACCCAATAAGGGACTCTTTGAGCCACAAGGCTAAGGGACAACAACAGACATTACCCAAAGAGATGTTCACTAAAATTACTAGCATTTTAGGAATAAAAGAAGGATTTATTACTCACCTGATTTATATGATTATTTCCTAAAATAGCATGTAGTAGGGTTTTCTCAAATTCTTCCAACTTCTTGGAACACTTTTTAAGAATATGACTAGATAAGTTATAGTCACTGATCAGACTAGCTAAAGTACCAACAGCTTCTGTCCAAAATCTTGAAAAAGGAAGTTTGGGATTACGGTAAAAAGTGATCAGGCCATCCAGCAATTGAAAAACAGAATCAGAGACTGTGGAAGAGTCTTTTTCAAAGTGGGTTAAGTCTCTTTTAAGATTACCTGATTCTGTCAAGTTCTTTAATTCAAGTAGATATTGCAAGAATTGCATGTGAGAAGACAAAGGATTTTGCAGGATAGCACAAGGTCTTTTCACAAGAGGCAGTGGTGGAAAGTGAGTGGGGGTACAGCTTTCCACAAAGTGCTGGGACAGGTCTGAGGATTCAGTTCTCTGCTCATTTGACAAATCACATCCAGAATCTTCCATCGAAGTTAATGTACTTTCAGAACTCTTAGGTTCCTGAGCCTCCAACTGGGAGGAAACATATCCTGAAAAATAAAGGAATAGAAGGATTATCTTCATGCAGCTGAAATTTCTTCATGTAAAACTAGCCATTGATACTTATCTTAAAATAAGAAATGAAGTATATAAATACACATTAAGCATTTAACAAGCAGTAGTGTAAAAACTGAATAAAGAAAAAACTGTGAAAGAAATTGTAGAGATTGTAAAAAAAAAAGGTCTTTATCTTCATGGGTAGAAAGGTGATTCATTCATGTATTTTCAGGTCATTATCTCTCATTCAATTACAATGCCATGAATGAAAGACGCAGAAGAGAAAGCCACAAGACCCGAAGGAGGTCACAGTCTGGTAGTGAATCCAATAGGTAACTACAAAGCAATAAGGTGTACCCAGACATAGAGATATACTGAGGGAACTATACAATCAGGAGGGCCATTGAACAGCCTACCTTGTTAGATTAGTGTATCCTGGAAGAGGTCATGATGTAGGAGTTCAAAGTTAAAGTTAGGAGAAGACAGAAGGCAAGAGAATTCCATACACCTAAGGGGTAAGTGTAAATGCACAAATACAACAGGAAAAATAACAGCATTTGTGTATATAAGGACTCTCAAGTAATTTGATGTTGCTTCCACAGAAAGTATAAGGTAAGAGACTAAGATAAATAATGTAGAGGCCAGATCATAAAAGATAATACAAGACATGTTAAGAACCTTACAATTCATCCTGTAAAGTGTAGAGTGAATTTCCAACTTGAATAATATAAGACTCCTTTGGAAAAATTATGCACAAACACACAAAAAATATCTGATATACAAATATAAATATATACAGATATCTACATATCTCTGTATATGTATATCATATATATGTGTGTATATATATGTGTATATATATGTATATACATGTGTATGTACCTGTGTATGTACATATGTGTGTGTATGTGGTATAGATCCATGAAACTATGTCTATAACTTCTAGAATTTCCTCATCTTGGCTGAAAAATACTGCACTTAAAGCTAAATCTAATTACTCTTGGTCACTCTTTGACAGACATGCCATCATAAACACAAACAAAGTTGTGGTTGTTTTTAAAATGATTATCAGTAAAATGCATAAACCAAATTGAAAAGTTCTCATTGAATATTCTAAAGCACATACATATCCATGAAACTAAGTATGAGAAATATAGCTGTCAGCAGTGGGAACAGGAATGAGGCACTGAAAGTTGTAAGGCAGAAAAATGAAATGGTCTTATTTTAATTTCATCATTCTGTTGGCTACAGGAAGGCCTTATTTGAAGAGAACATGATAAAACATTGAGAGATCAACTGAAAAGCACCTCTATTAATCCCAACATTGGGTGAAGAGTGAAATGAACTAAACAGCTGCAGTGGAAGAGAAAGAAAAGGACTGACTGGGAAAATAAACACAAAATATCAACATGTAATCTGGAGACCAGCTTACTGACTGAATATGGGCAATGAAATGGAAGTACGAATAAATGCATTCCACGGTTCTGACTTAGGTGACAAGGTAGATTATGGTGTTACCAACTGAAATAGTAAAAATATAGAAGAAATGGCTTAGAAGAGACTATAAAAAGTTCAGGTTTAGTCATATAAATTCTGAGGCAACTGGAGAAAATCTAGTCAGAGATGATCCTTTAGAAACTGGTCACATAAGCCTAAGACTAGGGAGAAGGTCTAGACTGAAAATGCGTTTTAGGAGTTATCAGTGTGTAGACAGTAGAAACTATAAAAATGGTTACAATCATTCAGAGAGAGTATGGGCAGTGAGTAAACAAAGGAACAAAAAAGGTACCCTGAATAGGATCAGTATTTGAAGGCTGGATAGAGATATAACAGTCATTAAGAACATAGAGAAGGAACAATTTAAAAGGTACAAGAAAAAATGATTGTGTCATAAAAGTAAAGGAAACAGTTTCAAGAAGAGTTACATACACAAAGCAAAAAAGTCCACCAAAACAACAGGTTGAAAAAATATCTGTTGGAATTGCTAATTTAAAAAAACAAACAAACAAAAAAACACCAGTTACCTCATTCATAGCAGCTTTATCCAGAGCAGTTTTGATCGATTAGACAGGGTGGCAGACAGAGAACTTATTGCAATGGACTAAAGAGTGAGCGAGAATAAAGTAAGTGAAGACTGGAAGTGAAGAAAGTAAGTGAAGACTGGAAGTAAGTGAAGAAAGTAAGTGAAGGACACTTCTGAGGACTTAGATCAGGAAAGCATAAAATGGATAGCAACCGTAGACAAATGTGGCATGACAAATTGAGTGAAATGAGCAATTAAAAACAAAGAAAAAAACACAATGGATAAGCAGAGGTTGGAAATATGAGAAAAGAATGGCAGGTGAGACATGGCCCTGGAGAAGATAGGAGACTGAGTCAAGCACCCAGTGGATGGGCTGGGGTCTGTAATGCCAAAGTGAACACTTTTCTCTAAGCTGAAGGAAAGAGAATGAAAAAGTATAGGGTTGTACAGAACTACTACTGGCATACAGAAAGTTAAAGGAGATTTCACCTGACAGTAATATTTTCTTAAAGTTTGAGAAAGGAGGACAGTGGTTGAACAGTGCACAAAAAGAATGGTAAATGTGACATCTTCTACATTCTCCACCATATGGTTCGTAAATCTAATTTGCTGCTCTTGTCCTTCAGGAAAAACGGAAGCTGATGAAGTAGAATTGGAGGATTGAGCTTTAACTCAGAATTCATTCATTTAACAAGTGTCTACTATAACCATCAAAAATGTGCAGATATGTGCTTGCTAATCATCACTTCAACTTCTATATGCCATGCTTAAAAGGAGATAATTAAAAGGAGACAATGATAATGCAGGAAGTTCAAAAAGTAGTGGTAACCAGAAAAATGATCTATCAGCAAACGTTAAACTGCATGTGGCTATTTCTTTTTTTTTTTTTTGTGAGACGGAGTCTTGCTCTGTTGCCAAGCTGGAGTGCACTGGCACGATCTTGGCTCACGGAACCTCTACCTCCTGGGTTCAAGTGATTCTCCTGCCTCAGCCTCCCAAGTAGCTGGGACTACAGGCACACGCCACCACACCCAGCTAATTTTTGTATTTTTAGTACAGACAGGGTTTCACCATGTTGGCCAGGATGATCTCGATCTCTTGACCCTGTGATCCGCCCGCCTTGGACTCCCAAAGTGCTGGGATTACAGGCATGAGCCACGATGCCTGTCCTATTTCTATATTAACACAGTCAGACGGAGTGATCATTTTAAGTGAATAGACACTGAAAATGACTTCTCAAGACATCGACTTCATTCTTCACATAAATAAAGGGGAAATACGGACTGCAGTAATCTAGAAAATTATACTTCTATTTCATGGAAGTTAAAGTAATTTAAAAAACAGAACAATTGCATTAATCTTAAAGGTAAGCTTAACTTCATGTGTAATTATTTCAAGAAAAACTCAGAAAATGAATTCTATCAATGGATAAATTGGGAAGAAAAAAGGTGATTGCTAGTTTTTCTCTTTACTTCTCACTGCCATGCCTTTTGGCAAGCCACATCCATTCCATCTCATCCCCTTCAGGCATGACAAGTACAAATTTGACAGAATACCTCTACCAATGTATGCTATGGGGACAGGAATACACAAAATTGACCACCTTTCTTACGGGCTGCTTTATTTCTATACCATCAGAAAAATGTCATGAGAGCATATGTTAGAAATGCTAATATGGAAAACCACAAAGAAGAATCTCCTTTCAGTGCTCTAAAGGAATGCTTTAATGTCACAACAGAGAACTATGCTGGGATTTTACACAATATGGCTCCCAGTGTTAAAGTCAAAGTATCAAGCTGAATAAAAGAACCTTATATTCATATTTTATTATACAAACTAGCTTCATCAAATAATTCAACTGATATTCACAAAAACCCTGGAAAGATATGTTATTTTGATCTCTAATTTGCCAATTAGGAAACAAAGCTCAGCTTGATTAAGAGAACTGAGAAAAAGCCACACAGTGAACAAGTGAAATCATTACATTCCAAGTCCAATCACCTTCCAATGACAGCAAAGAGGCTGTGTGCTCTATTCCAGCTTCTGTACATTTCTATTATAGTGTTCATTGATTTCTAAATGTTATCCACTTGTTTATGAGTTCCTTAAGGCCAGAGGCCCTGTCTCTTGTCATCCTTATGATCTTTTCACTAAACAATAGAATCATCTGTAACAGACACCTCATCAGGGGAAATGCTTAGAGCTGCAACTTACTGTGGGCTATAACAGATCTTCTCTCATCTTTAATATTTATAATGAACCATGATCAACTCCTTGGAAAATTGTATCAAACAACAACAATTACATAGATAACCTAGAAAGATGAGATAGAAGGACAGAAATAGAAACAGAGAGAAGGAGAAGGCGGGGGGTGGGGGCGGAGAGAGAGGAATACAAAGAGGGAGAGAAAGAGAGAGAGGGAGGGAGGGAGGGAGAGACAGAGAGAGAGAGAGAGAGAAACCAAAAGAATATGGCTATTGCAATAATTATTTAAAGTCAGCCAAAAAAAAGCCAATAATATGCTTTTCCATAGCATCTACCATTAATAACTTTTGTAACTCATAACCAATTTAGTTCTGCTCCTATCTGTCCTCAACAATGAAAACTCTGACAACTACAAACAGCATTTACACTGGAAACAAATGCTTCCATATTGGAAACCACTCACTCCCTAATAAGGTAAATAATAGTGGGCAGCTGTGACTATAGTATGTGTCCTTAGAAGAGAAAAAACATAAATAGGAAAAAAAGTTTTCTTAGAAAAGATTAAACATTTTCAATATTAGTATTAATGGGTTATAATATCTGATAATAGTCATAAATATTTATTCATAAAGATAAGATTTTTAAGTATCCATTCTTGTTTGAGTAATATACAGCATGGACATAGACTAATATATCCTTGTCCCTTTAAATGGGTCTTTCATAACTACAACCAGATTCTATTCTTTGCTTGTTTCTTTTGTTGAGTTAGACCTCAAAGCATGGCTCACAAAGCATCGTGCCCAAAGGAGAGAAAAGATAATGAAGCCATGCTGGTGCCGCTTTCTGTAATTCCTGTTTTTCCAGGAGACACTAAGGTAAAGCAAAAGTCAAATAAGGTTTCTTCCTTCATTTATTATTGTGCAGATGAGCTTGGGGTAATGTCTGTCCAATTTATTGCACCTATCTGTTTGTCATTAGATTTAATAGAGGTAAAATACACACACACACACACACACACACACACACACAATTCCAGCATAGTTTGACACATATTGTTTCATGTTTATTATTACATAATTATGGAGATCAGAAATCTAAATTATGCTAAAGTATGCAATCATAACCAAAAGTACATGAAATATCAATTGAACGTTATAATAAACACCCAGCATATGGGAGTCCGAGGTGGGCAGACCACGAGGTCAAGAGTTCAAGACCAGCCTGGCCAACATGGTAAAACCCTGTCTCTACTAAAAACACAAAAGTTAGCTGGGTATGGTGATGTGTGCCTGTAATCTCAGCTACTCGGGAGGCTGAGGCAGAAGAACTGATTGAACATGGGAGGTGGAGGTTTCAGTAAACTGAGATCGTGCCACTGCACTCCAGCCTGGGCGACAGAGTGAGACTTTGTCTTAGAAAAAAAAAGTATGAATAAACAAAACCTACAGAGTCCATCTACAATATTTTAAGTTCCTCTCACACATTGGATCCCATAGACTTTCTATTTCATTTTGCTGAACCATTAACCCTTACATTTTCTTTCTGTTTTTTTTTTTTATGTTATAAATTCAAGTCTCTCTTTTTTTATTATTATTATTACACTTTAGGTTTTATGGTACATGTGCACAATGTGCAGGTTAGTTACATATGTATACATGTGCCATGCTGGTGCGCTGCACCCACTAACTCGTCATCTAGCATTAGGTATATCTCCCAATGCTATCCCTCCCCCCTCCCCCCACCCCACAACAGTCCCCGGAGTGTGATGTTCCCCTTTCTGTGTCCATGTGTTCTCATTGTTCAATTCCCACCTATGAGTGAGGATATGCGGTGTTTGGTTTTTTGTTCTTGCGATAGTTTACTGAGAATGATGATTTCCAATTTCATCCATGTCCCTACAAAGGACATGAACTCATCATTTTTTATGGCTGCATAGTATTCCATGGTGTATATGTGCCACATTTTCTTAATCCAGTCTATCATTGTTGGACATTTGGGTTGGTTCCAAGTCTTTGCTATTGTGAATAATGCCGCAATAAACATACGTGTGCATGTGTCTTTATAGCAGCATGATTTATAGTCCTTTGGGTATATACCCAGTAATGGGATGGCTGGGTCAAATGGAATTTCTAGTTCTAGATCCCTGAGGAATCGCCACACTGATTTCCACAAGGGTTGAACTAGTTTACAGTCCCACCAACAGTGTAAAAGTGTTCCCATTTCTCCACATCCTCTCCAGCACTTGTTGTTTCCTGACTTTTTAATGATTGCCATTCCAACTGGTGTGAGATGGTATCTCATTGTGGTTTTGATTTGCATTTCTCTGATGGCCAGTGATAGTGAGCATTTTTTCATGTGTTTTTTGGCTGCATAAATGTCTTCTTTTGAGAAGTGTCTGTTCATGTCCTTTGCCCACTTTTTGATGGGGTTGTTTTTTTTTTTCTTGTAAATTTGTTGGAGCTCATAGTCTCAGGATACAAAATCAATGTACAAAAATCACAAGCATTCTTATACACCAATAACAGACAAACAGAGAGCCAAATCATGAGTGAACTGCCATTCACAATTGCTTCAAAGAGAATAAAATACCTAGGAATCCAACTTACAAGGGATGTGAAGGACCTCTTCAAGGAGAACTACAAACCACTGCTCAAGGAAATAAAAGAGGATACAAACAAATGGAAGAACATTCCATGCTCATGGGTAGGAAGAATCAATATCGTGAAAATGGCCATACTGCCCAAGGTAATTTACAGATTCAATGCCATCCCATCAAGCTACCAATGACTTTCTTCACAGAATTGGAAAAAACTACTTTAAAGTTCATATGGAACCAAAAAAGAGCCCGCATTGCCAAGACAATCCTAAGCCAAAAGAACAAAGCTGGAGGCATCACGCTACCTGACTTCAAACTATACTACAAGGCTACAGTAACCAAAACAGCATGGTACTGGTACCAAAACAGAGATATAGATCAATGGAACAGAACAGAGCCGTCAGAAATAATGCCACATATCTACAACTATCTGATCTTTGACAAACCTGAGAAAAACAAGAAATGGGGAAAGGATTCCCTACTTAATAAATGGTGCTGGGAAAACTGGCTAGCCATATGGAGAAAGCTGAAACTGGATCCCTTCCTTACACCTTTTACAAAAATCAATTCAAGATGGATTAAAGACTTAAACATTAGACCTAAAACCATAAAAACCCTAGAAGAAAACCTAGGCATTACCATTCAGGACATAGGCATGGGCAAGAACTTCATGTCTAAAACACCAAAAGCAAATGGCAACAAAAGCCAAAACTGACAAATGGGATCTAATTAAACTAAAGAGCTTCTGCACACCAAAAGAAACTACCATCAGGGTGAACAGGCAACCTACAAAATGTGAGAAAATTTTCACGACCTACTCATCTGACAAAGGGCTAATATCCAGAATCTACATTTTCTTTCTGTTTTTAAGGTCCATCTTGAACTCATTTACCATTTTAGAGTGGATCTCAAGTATACTTAACAATACTTAAGTGTACTTAATTATACTCTATTTATTCACAATCACACCATCTCTTTGTTTTTCTTTTTTTTTCAGGACACTGTGTACCACTTGTTGCCCAGGTTGGTCTCAAATCCTGATTCCTGCTCTCAAGGGATCCTTCCACTTCAGCCCCCCAAATCACTGGAATTACAGGTGCCACCCACTGTGCCCAGTCACATGAATTCTTGATACCTTTCTTACTTATTTCTACATTCTCTAACTTATCCATAAAATTAAACCCATTGATATGGCTTGGTTCTGTGTCCCCATTTAAATCTCATCTCAAACTGTAACACCCACATGTCAAGGGAGAGGCCTGGTGGGAGGTGATTGGATCATGGGGGTGGTTACCGCCATGTCGTTCTCATGACAGTGAGTGAGTTGTCACAAGATCTGATGGTTTTATAAGGGGCTCTTTCCCCCTTCACTCTCTCTCTCCGCATGTAAGACGTGCCTGCTTTCCCTTCCACCATGATTGTGGGTTCCCTGAGGCCGCCCCAGCCATGTGGAAATGTGAGTCAACAGAAACTCTTTTCTTTGTAAATTACCCAGTTTGGGGAAGTTCTTTATAGTAGAGTGAAAATGAACTAATACAGGAAATTGGTACTGCAGAGAGTGGGGTACTGCTATAAAGATAACCTGAAAATGTGGAAGCAGCTTTGAAACTGGGTAACAGGCAGAGATTGTAACCATTTTGAGGGCACAGAAGAAGACAGGAAAATGCCAGAAAGTTTGGAACTTCCTAAAGACCTGTTAAATGATTTTGACCAAAATGCTGATAGTGATGTAAACAGTAAAGCCTAGGCTGAGGTGGTCTCAGGTGCAGATGAGGAACTTATTGGGAACTGGAGTAAAAGTAACTCATGCTATGCTTTAGCAAAGAGACTGGCAGCATTTTGCCTCTGCCCTAGAGATCTGTGGAGCCTTGTTTGTGTGTTTGTTTTGAGCTTCACTTATTTTTATTTACTTATTTCTATTATACCTTAAGTTCTGGGGTACATGTGCAGAACACGCAGGTTTGTTACATAGGTATTCACGTGCCATGGTGGTTTGCTGCACCCATCAACCCATCATCTACATTAGGTATTTCTCCTAATGCTATCCCTCCCCAGCCCTGCCCCACCCAACCCCTTACAGGACATGGTGTGTGATGTTCCCCTCCTTGTGTCCATGTGCTTTCATTGTTCAACTCCCACTTATGAGTGAGACATGCGGTGTTTGGTTTTCTGCTGATGTGTTAGTTTGCTGAGAAAGATGGTTTCCAGCTTCATCCATGTCCCTGCAAAGGACATGAACTCATACTTTTTCATGGCTGCACAGTATTCCATGGTGTCTATGTGCCACATTTTCTTTGTCCAGTCTATTATTGATGGGTATTTGGGTTGGTTCCAAGTCTTTGCTATTGTGAACAGTGCCGCAATAAACATACATGTGCATGTGTCTTTATAGCAGAATGGTTTATAATCCTTTGGGTATATACCCAGTAATGGGATTTCTGGGTCAAATGGTATTTCTGGTTTTAGATCCTTGAGGAATCGACCTACTGTCTTCCACAATGGTTGAACACATTTACACTCCCACCAACAGTGTAAAAGCATTCCTATTTCTCCACATCCTCTCCAGCATCTGCTGTTTCCTGACTTTTTAATGATTGCCATTCTAACTGGCATGAAGTGATATCTCATTGTGGTTTTGATTTGCATTTATCTAATGATCAGCAATGCTGAGCTATTTTTCATACATTTGTTGACTGCATAAATGTCTTCTTTTGAGAAGTGTCTGTTGAAATCCTTCACCTACTTTTTGATGGAGTTGTTTTTTTTTCTTGTAAATTTGTTTAAGTTCTTTGTAGATTCTGGATATTAGCCCTTTGTCAGATGGATAGATTAAAAAATTTTCTCCTATTCTGTAGGTTGCCTGTTCACTCTGATGGTAGTTTCTTTTGCTGTGCAGAAGCTCTTTAATTAGATCTCATTTGTCTATTTTGGCTTTTGTTGCCATTGCTTTGGGTGTTTTGGTCATGAAGTCTTTGCCCATGCCTATGTCCTGAATGGTATTACCTAGGTTTTCTTCTAAGGTTTTTATGGTTTTAGGTCTAATGTTTAATTCTTTAATCCATCTTGAGTTAATTTTTGTGTAAGTTGTAAGGAAGAGATCCAGTTTCAGCTTTCTGCATATGGCTAGCCAGTTTTCCCAAAACAATTTATTAAATAGAGAATCCTTTCCCCATTGCATGTTTTTGTCAGGTTTGTCAAAGATCCAATGGTTATAGATGTGTGGCATTATTTCTGAGGACTCCGTTCTGTTCCACTGGTCTATATATCTGTTTTGGTACTGGTACCATGCTGTTTTGTTTACTGTAGCCTTGTAGTATAGTTGTAGTAGTGTGACACCTCCAGCTTCGATCTTTTTGCTTAGGATTGTCTTGGCTATGTGGGCTCTTTTTTTGGTTCCATATGAAATTTAAATTAGTTTTTTTCCAATTCTGTGAAGAAAGTCAATGGTAGCTTACTGGGGAAACACTGAATCTAAAAATTACTTTGGGCATTATGGTTATTTTTGCAATATGATTCTTCCTATCAATGAGCATGGAAAGTTTTTCTATTTGTTTGTGTCTTCCCTTATTTCCTTGAGCAGTGGTTTGTAGTTCTCCTTGAAGAGATCCTTCACATCCCTTGTAAGTTGTATTCCTAGGTATTTTATTCTCGTAGTAGCAATTGTGAAAGGGAGTTCAGTCATGATTTGGCTCTCTGTCTGTTCTTGGTGTATAAGAATGCTTGTGATTTTTGCACATTGATTTTGTATCCTGAGACTTTGCTGAAGTTGCTTATCAGCTTAAGAGATGTGGGGCTGAGACAATGGGGTTGTCTAAATATACAATCACATCATCTGCAAACAGAGACAATTTGACTTCCTCTTTTCCTAACTGAATACCCTTTATTTCTTTCTCCTGCCTGATTGCCCTGGCCAGAACTTCCAATACTATCTTGAATGGGAGTAGTGAGAGAGGGCATCCTTGTCTTGTGTGGATTTTCAAAGGGAACCCCTCCAGTTTTTGCCCATTCAGTATGATATTGGCTGTGGGTTTGTCATAAATAGCTCTTATTATTTTGAGATACGTTCCATCAATATCTAGTTTATTGAGAGTTTTTAGCATGAAGGCTGTTGAATTTTGTCAAAGGCCTTTTCTGGATCTACTGAGATAATCATGTGCGTTTTGTCATTGGTTCTGTTTATGTGATGGATTATGTTTACTGATTTGTGTATGTTGAACTAGCCTTGCATCCCAAGGATGAAGCCAACTTGATCATAGTGGATAAGCTTTTTGATGATGTGCTGCTGGATTCGGTTTGCCAGTATTTTATTGAGGATTTTCGTGTCGATGTTCATCAGGGATATTGGCCTGAAACTTTCTTTTTTTGTTGTGTCTCTGCCAGGTTTTGGTATCAGGATGATGCTGCCCTCATAAAATGAGTTAGGAAGGATTCCCTGTTTTTCTATTGTTTGAAATAATTTCAGAACGAATGGTACCAGCTCCTATTTGTACCTCTGGTAGAATTTGGCTGTTAATCCATCTGGTCCTGGACTTTTTTTGGTTAGTAGGCTATTAATTGCTGCCTCAATTTTAGAACTTGTTATTGGTCATTTCAGGGCTTTGATTTTTTTCCTGGTTTAGTCTTGGGAGGGTGTATGTGTTCAGGAACTTATCCATTTCTTCTAGATTTTCTATTTGTTATTATGTGCGTAGAGGTTGCAAATTTTTATTTTTATTATTATTATTATTATATTTATTATTATTTGCATAGAGGTTGCAAATTCTCTGCTGGTAGTTTGTATTTCTGTGGGATACGTGGTGATATCCCCTTTATCATTTTTTTATTGCATATACTTGATTCTTCTCTCTTTTCTTCTTTACTAGTCTGGCTAGTGGTCTATTTGTTTTCTTGATCTTTTCAAACCAGCTCCTGGATTCACTGATTTTTTTCAAGGGTTTTTTTTTGTGTTTCTATCTTCTTCAGTTCTGCTCCGATTTTAGTTATTTCTTGTCTTCTGATAGCTCTTGAATTTGTTTGCCCTTGTTTCTCAGTTCTTTTAATTGTGATGTTAGGGTATCGATTTTAGATCTTTCCTGCTTTCTCTTGTGGGCATTTAGTGCTATACATTTCTCTCTACACACTGTTTTAAATGTGTCCTAGAAATTCTGGTACATTGTGTCTTTGTTCTTATTGGTTTCAAAGAACATCTTTATTTTTGCCTTCATTTCATTATTTACCCAGTAGTCATTCAGGAGCAGGTTGTTCAGTTTCCATGCAGTTGTGCAGTTTTGAGTGAGTTTCTTAATTCTGAGTTCTAATTTGATTGCGCTGTGGTCTGACAGACTGTTTGTTATGATTTCCCTTCTTTTTCATTTGCTAAGAATCGTTTTACTTCCAATTATGTGGTCAATTTTAGAGTAAGTATGATGTGGTGCTGAGAAGAATGTATATTCTGTTGATTTGGGGTGGAGAGTCCTGTAGATGTCTGTTAGGTCTGCTTAGTCCAGAGCTAAGTTCAAGTCCTGGATATCCTTGTTAATTTTCTGTCCCGTTGATCTGTCCAATATTGACAGTGGGGTGTTGAAGCCTCCCACTATTATTGTGTGGGAGTCTAAGTCTCTTTGTAGGTCGCTAAGAACTTGCTTTATGAATCTGGGTGCTCCTGTATTGGGTGCATATATATTTAGGATAATTAGCTCTTCTTGTTGTATTGATCCCTTTACCATTATGTAATGTCCTTCTTTGTCTCTTTTTATTTTTGTTGGTTTAAAGTCTGTTTTATCAGAGACTCGGATTGCAATACCTGCTTTTTTTGGTTTCCATTTGCATGGTAAATATTCCTCCATCCCTTTACTTTGAGCCTATGTGTGTCTCTGCATGTGGGATGGGTCTCCTGAATACAGCACACCAATGGGTCTTGACTCTTTATCCAGTTTGCCAGTCTGTGTCTTTTAACTGGGGCATTTAGCCCTTTTACATTTAAGGTTAATATTGTTATGTGTGAATTTGATCCTGCCACTATGATGCTAGCTGTTACTTTTGCCCATTAGTTGATGCAGTTTCTTCATAGCATCGATGGTCTTTAAAATTTGGTATGTTTTTGCAGTGACTGGTACTGGTTGTTCCTTTCCATGTTTAGTGCTTCCTTCAGGAGCTCTCGTAAGGTAGGCTTGGTGATGACCAAAATCTCTCAGCATTTGCTTGTCCGTAAAGAATTTTATTTCTCCTTCGGTTATTAAGCTCAGTGTGGCTGGATATGAAATTCTGGGTTGAAAATTCTTTTCTTTAAGAATGTTGCATATTGGCCCCCACTCTCTTCTGGCTTGTAGGATTTCTGCAGAGAGATCTGCTGTTAGTCTGGTGGGCTTCCCTTTGTGGGTAACCCAACCTGTCTCTCAGGCTGCCCTTAACATTTTTTCCTTCGTCTCAACCTTGGTGAATCTGATGATTATATGTCTTCGGGTTGCTTTTCTTGAGGAGTATCTTTGTGGCATTCTCTGTATTTCCTGAATTTGAATGTTGGCCTGCCTTGCTAGTTTGGGGAAGTTCTCCTGGCTAATAGCCTGAAGAGTGTTCTCCAACTTGGATCCATTCTCCCAGTCTCTTTCAGGTACACCAATCAAGCATAGATTTGTTCTTTTCACATAGTCCCATATTTGTTGGAGGCTTTGTTTGTTTCTTTTCATTCTTTTTTCTCTAATCTTGCTTTCTCACTTTATTTCATTGAGTTGATCTTCAATCTCTGATATCCTTTCTTCTGCTTGATTGATTCAGCTATTGATACTTGTGTATGCTTCATGAGGTTCTCATGCTGTGTTTTTCAGCTCCATCAGGTCATTTATGTTCTTCTTTAAACTGGTTGTTCTAGTAAGCAATGCATCTAACCTTTTATCAAGGTTCTCAGCTTCCTTGCATAGGGTTAGAACATGCTCCTTTAGCTTGGAGGAGTTTATTACCCACCTTCTGAAGCCTACTTCTGTCAATCTCACACTGTCATTCTCTGTCCAGTTTTCTTCTCTTGCTGTTGAGGAGTTCTGATCCTTTGGAGGAGAAGAGGCATTCTGGTTTTTGGAGTCTTCAGCTTTTTTGTGCTGGTTTCTCCCAGTCTTCATGGATTTATCTACCTTTGGTCTTTGAAGTCACTGACCTTCAGGTGGGGGTCTCTGAGTGGGCATCTTTTTATTTGATGTTGATACTATTCCTTTCCGTTTGTTAGTTTTCCTTCTAACAGTCAGGACTCTCTGCTGCAGGTCTGTTGGAGTTTGCTGGAGGTGCACTCCAGACCCTGTTTTCCTGGGTATCACCGGCACAGGCTGGAGAACAGCAAAGATTGCTGCCTGTTCCTTTCTGTGGAAGCTTCATCCCAGAGGGGCACCTGCCAGATGCTAGCCAGAGCTCTCCTGTATGACATGTCTGTCGGCCCCTACTGCGAACTTTGAACTTGAAAGAGATGACTTACAGAATCTAGATGAAGAGATTTCAAAGCAGCAAAGCATTCAAGAGGTGACAGAGCATAAAAGTTTAGAAAATTTGCAGCCTGACCATGTCTTAGAAAAGAAAAACCTATTTTCTTGGGAGAAATTCAAGCCAGCTACAGAAATTTACATAAATAATGAGGAGTCTAATGTTAATCTCCAAGACAATGGGGAAAATGTCTCCATGGATGTCAGAGACCTTTAATGCAGCCCCTCCCTATCACAGGCCCCCAGGCCTAGTAGGATAAAATGGCTTCCTCAGCTGGGCCCAGGACCACACTCCTGCTCTGTGCAGCCTAGGGACTTGGTGCCCTGTATCCCAGCTGCACCAGCTCCAGTTTTAGCTGAAAGGGGCCAAGGTAAAGCTTGGGCTATTTCTTCAGGGGGTGTAAACCCCAAGCAGCTTCCACATGGTGTTGGGCCTGCAGTTGCACAGAATTCAACAATTAAGGTTTGGAAACCACTGACTAGATTTCAGAGGATGTAAGGAAATGCCTGGATGTCCAGGCAGAAGTCTGCTGCAGGGGGAGAGCCCTCATGGAGAGCCACTGCTATGGCAGTGTGGAAGGCAAACGTGGGGTTGGAGCCACAGCACAGTCCCCACTGGGGCACTGCCTAGTGAAGCTGAGAGAAGAGGGCTACTGTCCCCCAGACCCCAGAATAGTAGATCTACCAACAGCTTGCACTGTGTGCCTGGAAAAGCTGTGGGCACTCAATGCTAGCCTATGACAGAGCTGCCAAAGGCCATGGGCAACCCTTGCATCAGCAGATGCGAGACATGGAGTCAAAGGAGATCATTTCAGCCCTTTAGGATTTGACCGCCCCACTGGATTCTGCACTTGCATGGGGCCTGTAGCCCCCTTTGTTTTGGGCCAATTTCTCCCATTTGGAACAGGAGCATTTACCCAATGCCTGTACCCCCAATGTATCTTGGAAGTAACTAAGCAGCTTTTGATTTTACAGGTTCATAGGTAAAAGGGACTTGCCTTGTCTCAGATGGGACTTTGGACTGTGAATTTTTGAGTAATGCTGAAATGGGTTAAGACTTTGGGGGACTGTTAGAAAGGGATGATTGTGTTTTAAAATGTGAGAAGGATATGAGTTTTGAGAGGGACCAGTGGTGGAATAATATGGTTTGGCTCTGTGTCCCCACCCAAATCTCATCTTGAACTGTAATCCCCATGTGTCAAGGGAGGGACCTGGCAAAAGATGACTGGATCATAGGGGTGGTTTCCCCTAAGCTGTTCTCATGATAGTAAGTGGGTTCTCATGAGATCTGATGGTTTTATAAGGGGCTCTTCCCCCTTCGCTCTCTCTCTCACCTGCTGCCATGTAACACATGCCTGTGTCCCCTTCCACCATGACTGTGGGTTTCCTGAGGGCTCCCTAGCCATTTGGAACTGTGAGCCAATTAAACCTCTTTTCTTTGTAAATTATCCAGTCTCCAGGCAGTCCTTTCTTTCTTTCTTTCTATTTTATTTTATTTTATTTTTTTTTGAGATGGAGTCTTGAGTCTTGCTCTGTTGCCTAGGCTGAAGTGCAGTGGCATGATCTCAGCTCACTACAATCTCTGCCTCCTGGGTTCAAGTGCTTCTCCTGCCTCAACCTCCCTAGTAGCTGGGATTACAGGTGTGTGCCACCATGCCCAGTTAATTTTTGCATTTTTAGTAAAGATGAGGTTTCACCATGTTAGTCAGGCTGGTCTTGAACTCCTGATATCAGGTGATCCGCCTGCCTCAGCCTCTCAAAGTGCTGGGATTACAGGCATGAGCCACTGCACCCAGCCTCAGGCAGTTCTTTATAGCAGTGTGAAAATGAAATAATACCCTCATAGAATCAAATGTCAAAAGGGTAATTTTTTTCTGAACTCTCTACAAGCTCATAAACTTTATAGAACTGAACAAATCATCTTCATGCATCGCACATAAAAACACACAATTTATGTTTGCCCTACATGTCGTCCATTTCAGCTAATATTGTGGCTATCCCTCCTGTCACTAGGCCCAGAGTAAAAAACCATCCTTGGCTCCTTTCTCTCTTTTACCCTCCACATACAGTGAAAGCACTATGTTATGCTGATTCTAACTTTTACACATGTATTAGGGTTTTTCAGAGAAACCAAAATATATATATATATATATATATATATATATATATATATATATATTCATACACACACACACACGTCATATATTTTAAGAAACTGACTTAAGCAATTGGCTGAAGCAATCATGGAGGCTGAGAAGTACCAAGATCTGCAGTCAGCAAGCTGGATACCCAGGATACTGTAAGTTGTAGTCCAAAAACCGGCAGACTTAAGACCCAAGAGCTGATGTTGCAGTTTGAGTGTGAAAGCAGGATAAAACCCATGTCCCAGCTCAAGGCATTCGAGCAAGAGGAGTCACCCCTTACTTAAGGAAGGGTTAACTTTTTTGTTTCAACTCAGGGCTTCCACTTATTGGATGAGACCAACCTACATTTGGGAGGTAATCTGCTTTATTCAGCCTACCAGTTCAAATAATCTTATCCGAAAACACACTTAAAAACACACAGAATGATGTTTGATCAAACATCTGGATACTCCATGACCCATCAAGTGGACATATAAAATTAACTGTCATAACATATGAATCTGAATCTGTCCTTCCCTAGTCCCTTCCACCACTTTAATCCACACCATTATGATCTCTTGAACTGATTACCACAATTACCTCACCTAGCTGATTACTGCCTTCTGGTTCTGTTCTCCTCTAGGCCACACTCTAGACCAATCAGAGAGTCATCCTTCTAAAATACTACTTTGATAACAGAAATTCTCTCCTTAAAATCTCCCACAGGCTACCCATACCTTACAGGACAGAGTTCTCCATGTTGCTCAGTTTTGCCCAGAAAGCCTTTCACTGTGTGGCCCCTTCGTCCTTCTTCAGCCTTCCCTCTACTCTTATCCTTATTAACATGTAAGCAACTTTAAATTCCTTACAGTTCACCAAAACATGCTATGCTAATTAACATAACTGCACAAGTTTTTTCCCATCTGGTGTGTTTCTTATACCATAATCCAGATGTGTACTGATTCTTCAAACCCTGCTTCAAATTTTCTGTGAAACCATCCCTGATCTCTGCAGACAAAGAAAGTATCTCCCTTGTCTATGCTATCTTGTACCTTACACATAATTATATTACTATACTCATTAACCTGTTTTAAGGGCTTTAGTGACCCCCTATTGTAAAGAGGAGGTTCTTCAGGGCAGACACAGAGTTTATTTTGTGGGTATTTCTGTTGTTTGATGCCTGCTCTCCTACATAATTGGTGGTCTGAATACATATTATATATATTTTTTTCAAAATATGTATGTTCAACATTATTTATAAATATATAAATATATGTGTGTGTCTATACAGATAAACAAAGGTTGAGATCAAATAAAATATCTTCAAATGCACTGAAATAACATCACAGGTATACACAATTTGTTAGTACCATCTATGATTTCCTAGCATTAATAATAATCACTCACATACACAGATGCCTTAAATTCGACTACTTAAAAGCAATGTTTATGCCACCTGGTGGTCAAACAGGAAATGCTCTTTTAAAATATTTCATAATTCATATTGTGATATGAGTGTTTCAGTTTAAAGCAATTGACTTCTGCCTCTAGAAGGATATATTTTAGCACATTGCAAAGCATTTTTGAGAAATGGTGACAAAGGCTTCAATTGCAGTAATAGTGGGAGACTTCAACACCCCACTGACAGTATTAGACAGATCATTGAAGCAAAAATTAACAAAGATATTGAGGACCCAAACTCATCACTGGATCAAATGGACCTGATAGACATCTACAGAACTCTCTACCTCAAAACAACAGAATATACATTCTTCTTATCCTCATGTGCCACCACATGGCACATACTCTAAAATTGATCACATAATCAAACATAAAAAACTCCTCGGCAAATGCAAAATAACTGAAATCATAACAGCCACTCTCTCAGACCACAGTACAATTAAAATAGAATTCAAGAATAAGAAAATAACTCAAAACCATACAATTACATAAAAAGTGAATAACCTACTCCTGAATGACTTTGGGGTAAATAATGCAATTAAGGTAGAAATCAATAAATTGTTTGAAACTAATGAGAACAAAGATACAACATAACAGGATCTCTGGGACACAGCTAAGGCAGTGTTAGGAGGAAAAATTATAGCACTAAACATCCACATCAAAAAGTTAGAAAGATCTCAATTTAATAACCTAACATCAAAACTAACAGAATTAGAGAACCAAGAGCCAAGCAATCCCAAAGCTAGCGGAAGACAAGAAATAATCAAAATCAAAGCTGAACTAAAAGAGATTGAGACACAAAATTTCAAAAGATCAACAAATCCAGGAGTTGGCTTTTTGTATTTTTTTTTTTAATTCTAAGTTCTGGGATACATGTGCAGAACGTGCAAGTTTGTTACATAGGTATACATGTGCCATAGTGGTTTGCTGTACCTATCAACCCGTCATCTAGGTTTCAAGCATGCATTAAGTATTTGTCCTAATGGTGTCCCTCCCCTTGCTCCCCACCCCCTGACAGGCCCAGTGTGTGATGTTCCCCTCCCTGTGTCCACGGGTTCTCATTGTTCAACTTCCACTTATGAGTGAGAACATGCAGTGCTTGGTTTTCTGTTCTGTATTAGTCTGCTGAGAATGACAGCTTCCAGGTTCATCCATGTCCCTGCAAAGGACATGAACTCATTCTATTCTATGGCTGCATAGTATTCCATGGTATATATGTGCCAACAAGCAATGGGGACAGGATTCCTTATTTAATAAATAGTGCTGGGAAAACTGACTAGCCACATGCAGAAAACTGAAACTGGACCTCTTCCTTACACCTAACACAAAAAATTAACTCAAGATGGGTTAAAGACTTAAATGTAAAACTCAAAACCAAAAAAACCCTAGAAGAAAATTTAGGAAATACCATTCAGGACATGGGCATGGGCAAAGACTTCATGACCAAAACACCAAAAGCTATTGCAACAAAAGCCAAAATTGATGAACGGGATCTAATTAAACTAAAGAGCTGGACGGCAAAAGAAATTATCATCATAGTGAACAGGCAACCAACAGAACGGGAGAAAATTTTTGCAATCTACCCATCTGACAAAGATCTAATATCCAGAGTCTACAAGGAATTTAAATTTACAAGAAAAAAACAACCCCATCAAAAACTGGGCAAAGGATACGAACAGACACTTTTCAAAAGAAGACATTTATGCGGCCAAGAAACATATGAAAAAAAAGCTCATCATCACTGCTCATTAGAGAAATGCAAATCAAAACCACAATGAGCTACCATCTCACACCAGTTAGAATGGAGATCGTTAAAGTCAGGAAACAACAGATGCTGGAGAGGATATGGAGAAATAGGAATGCTTTTACAGTGTTGGTGGAAGTGTAAATTAGGTTGAACAATTGTAGAAGACAGTGCGGCAATTCCTGAAGGATCTAGAACCAAAAATACCATTTGACCCAGAAATCCCATTACTGAATATATACCCAAAGGATTATAAATCATTCTACTATAAAGACACATGCACATGTATGTTTATTGCAGCACTACTTACAATATTAAATACTTGGAACCAACCCAAATGCCCCTCAATGATAGACTGGATAAAGAAAATACTGATAAAATAGATACAGCACTAGCTAGACTAATAAAGAATGAAAAGAGAGAAGAGCCAAATAAAATTCAGTTAATTTATCCCATTCTAGCAATTTGCATCACTCTTCTAACTTTGAATATAGCAAAAGAGATATCACTCTCAAATGCGTGAAATTATAAACTAATGAGAAGATTCGTTTTAGCTGAATTGTCTTCACTACCTGAGCTTCAAAAAACAACACAACAGATTTGTGGGTCAGCTTGGCTCTAAACTATTTGACAGTACAATTCCCTTTGCCTTTAGGTGCTCAAATTCTGGACTTCCCTGGTTGTCACTTTCTCTCTGAAACCATCCTTTAACTCTCAAACACAAACCTTCCTCCTTGCTGTGCTTTTGATACCACCCCTCATTCCAGTTTCGTGGATGTCCCCATCTTTCTCACTGCCTCAAAGAATTTTTTTAGGCAGACGACTTTCTTATTTGTATTTCTAATCCTGACACTTCTCTCAAGTTCAAGTCACCAGGCTTCCTTGCTTGCTACTATCTCAATATGACTTGACTTCAGAAGCTGAAACCTCTTTCGTCCAAAAAAATTCATCATTTCCACTTACTCTTGGTACAACTTCCTGCTAGTACTGCTACTACCCTCCAGTCTCCAAGGTTTGAAACCTGAGAGTCAACCTTGACTTCTTCCTTGACCTCCATATACATTCCACTGACAGATGATATTGATCCTATCTCTCCCTTCTTTCCTTGTTCCCATTTGGGGGCTTTGCATTAAACCTTCCCTCTGCCTGCGATGCTCTCCTCACTCCAACTCCCAATAGTCTCAAGGCTTATTTATTGCTTGTTATCATTCAAGCTTCTCTTTAAATGTCCCTTCTTCAGAAAGGTCTCCCTGATCTCCTAATTTCTATCACATCATCCAGTTTTAATTCTCTAAATATTACTACCACTTCCTGATCATTTCCTAATGGCATATTCTGTCCATGCCCTTAGGAACATGCACTCCTTAAGTGTCCTGGACTCCCTGATTTATTGCTATATCTCGAGCCTTTATTGTTGAGTAAGAGCTCAATATCTCTCAACAACTAAAAACCTTTTAAAAATACCAGCACCTCTTTTATTTCCATGCCAAAGTAATTACATATAAGACCTGAGCTATGACAGTGATATCCCTGTTTCCAATCTCCTCCCTCTCCCAAATAATTCTAAACACTGATGCCTAATTACTCTGTCTAAATAGCCTTATCTGTCAGATAACCTAAATAAATAACTTATGGAAAGTATACTGTCTTAGAAATGCATAGCATACACTCAATAAATGTTAAGTTTCCCCTTTATTTTCCTGCTGGAAAATCCTTAAAATGCCACTTACTGCCTACAGAATGCAGCATGTATTCCACTGGCTGTCACACCTTTTCTTAATAGGCTTCAACCTAGTTTGTCATCTTATTTTCTAGAACACCTCTTCATGCTCTGTATGCCACAGTCATATTACATCATTTGCCAGTATATTCCTCTAGCTATACTTTATATTGTTCCCACTTGTTTGAAACAGCCTAGTACCCACAGCTCTCTAAATCCTATCCATCCTTAAAGGTAAGCAACTTCCTTCAAAAATACTTTTAAAAGTCCTATTCTCTAAGACAAAATAATCACTTTCTCTCCTCTGAACATTAGTATCTTTCTCTGGACTACAGGGTCTCACTGGGTACAATTAATGATGTGATCTTACTCTCACTAGACTGATGCTATGGGCAGGGCTTAAACTTCATCTTTCTGTATTTTCCACATTGTTTTGTACCTTACAAATACTGAATTAAAAGGGACTGAATAAATGAGCAAAATAATTGCTCTGAAAGAAAAGAGTTAGTAGGGAAAAACTGGGAGCTGATAAGAGGAAACCATCTCTCTTTGGATTCCATTATTTAAGAGTCAAAAACTTGCAGCATAGTAAAAAGCATAGTCCTAATTCCATTTCCTAACAAACAGGAAGTGTCAGGATGAGAGAAGGCGAACACTTATATTGTGATGTCAATATCACACACAGCCCTATAGAATAAGGTCAAAGTCATGATGATACAATCTGCTACAAAGTGAAACAGTGAATCCACCTGCATAATTTCCATTCATCAATGCGTGAATGCTACCATGAGGAACTGGTAAAAACAATTAAATTACTGAAGTCAGCAATACACCCAATTCAGTGCCCTCTATACACTATACACGCCAAACACACAGCTCTCTCCACCGTCTAGCCCCAATTACCTTTCCTGTTGAGATCTCACGGATCTTCTCTCTCTCCTTGAACAAGCCTTTCTCCAAGAGAATTTGACTGACTTTGTTTGCCACCAAGCCACTGAAGACACTGCTTTGACCTCAGCTCTTGGCCACAGAGTTCCAACTGCTCACATCTATGCTGCTGGGATGTTACTTTAGACTGAGTTGGTCTCCCGAGCCTCCCTTGCTAGGCAACTCAGGTTGATATTCATTTCTACCACGTATCTACTTCACTCTCTTTATTGAAAATCAGATGCACTGATACCTTTTACCCAATGCAATGTTTCCTTAACTTATATTATCATAAGAAAATACTAAAATTAATTATTCCTAAGCATAGACATTCAGTGTTTCCTAAGGAAGGTTCCAGAAAACTGTCTTTTAAGTAAATATTCAGGGGATTCTCATATCTCTGTTCTCTACATTGTTTGTACCCTATAAATGCTGAATAAAAAGGGGGTGATTAATTGAAGAAGTCTGTAAAGTACTGCTTTGCTCTTTTCCCAAACTCCTGCACTCAGCCTGCATTACCTGTTTCTTGCTGGACTTGTGGCCACTAAGTCATCATAATGAAAGATCTTACATCCCTGGTTTTCAATCTTGCCTGCACATTAGAGTGACTTACTTTTTGGAAAACACCAATACTAACCCACATCCTATGCCAAACACATCAGAATCACTGGGTGTAAAACCTAGATACTACTATCTTTTAAAGCTCCTAGGTTATTCCAGTGCGAGAAACAATATCTTATAATAACCCATTTATGCCTAAGGTTGCAACTTTTTGGATTTTGAAATCAGACCTTGGTGATGACCTTGAGCAGTAGGATATAATTAACTCCCACATGCTTAGAGTTCCAATAATGGGACACTAGGCATAAATGGGTTACTGTCTGTTTACACTACTATTCTTTGGATAGCAGAGAAGTAGGATATGCCCCATTTATCCCATCTCCACTCTCACCTTTGTGACTCCAAGAATGTCTTCCTACTTCCTCTCTATGAGTTCATGTTAATTTGTTTAATCTTTCAAAGTTCAGCTGGAGCTCTGCTCCCTTTCCGGGGCTTCTCTTCACTTACTTTCTATGTTGTGAAAGTAGAGCCTTACATATTCTAACTGTCCCATCCCACCTTATGCTAAACCATTATCACCTCCCTTATGGGCACAGTTCTGTTATATCCCCTCTCAGTTACAGCCCATTCTCCATACAGCAGCCAGAGCAAGAAGTTTAAAACTCCTCGTTAAAGTTCACCAAAGAATTCCCACTGTATTGAAAGTCCTACTCACTGGAACAGGTGTTTCCTCTGTCTCCTCTTTGGCCTCATCACTCACCCTCTATTCCTTACTCACTCTGCTCCACAGCCACACTGGCTGTTTCTGCTCACTGAACTTTCTGCCTCAAACCAATCTGGACGGCTCCACTCCTTCAGGAGTCAACTCAAACATTCCCTTCTGAATAAAGGCTTCCTGACGATCCAATCTAAATTAGTGACCCTGCTCTATCTCCAGGTACTCCATCACTTCAACCTGGCTTATTTTGTTCACAGCTTTTAACACTCAGTTTTCTTGCTTACAGGCTTACTTTTTAATGTCTACATCCTCCATGCTAATATAAATTGTATTACTTTTGTCTTGTTCCTGGTAGACTTCCAGAAATCAAAGTGTTTCGGTTGAATAAAGAAATGAATCAATCAATGAACAAATGAACATGCATATAACCCAAGACAAAACTATATGCATCATGTGTAGTACCTTTACACGCGACTACTTTAGGAGCTCATACCTTTCTAACCATATCATAAGCTCCTAATGAGTAGTAAGCAGACTTTCTTCTTTTCCAATCTTTAGAACTAAGCTAGTATAATACATTTAAGTACCTATTAATTATTTTGGCTATTTTAGAACATCTTCATTATTGTATTGAAAGATATTTTTTAACTTTCAGTTACCTATATAATCATCCAACCAATAAACATCTATCTAAATTGAATGGTTACTATATCACACCTGAACAAGCACAACAAGTCTGCAATTTTAATTCACCTTCCAATTCTTTCACCTTTCACCTTCACTCTCTCAACCACATTCGTCTTACTAGGTACTGTGCAACTTATAAATCTTACAATTACAGTCTCCACCTGTATGTGGCATTGATTAGTCTGATAGGGAGTCAAGCATATTTTTCTCTAACTAATGTACATCTGTTGCGATCAAAGAGACAGAGCGAGGCTGCTCCAAGTCTGAGCTGCTTCTCCAGGGGTAAGGCCTTACTGCGACCAGAACATTTTTAAAGTGGGCCTTATATAGGCTTATGGTTTATGGATTCTGGTTTCAAGATTTCATTTTATTTTTTTACATCTGACACATCAAAACCCGTCCATGAAATGTAGGCTTTGTTTAAAAGCTATCAAAAACTTCACTGTGAAAGACCAGAATCAAATAATCTATTTTCTAAAACCTTACTGACAATCACAGATACCAAAGAAATTGCTTTCTACGAAACAGAGGACAAGAAAGCACAAACTTCAGAAAATCATGGTAATTACTATATTTTGCTAGTATTACATGAAATACGATCACAGTGGGCAATACTGTCTTCCAACACCTTCTTCTTATTTATTTTGGAATCAATAGTTCAGACTGTCCCTGGTAAATGCTAAACATGTATCTTCAAATAACTTAGCCTTCTCCAAGGAAATAATCTCATAGTCCTAGGATACATAAAACATTCATAAAATCCCCTTTAATCTTCACTTCTGAGGGCTAACGACAGTGTTTCTCCAAAGCGCTGAAGATTATAATATAGGCCATAATATGCATCAGTCATCCTATTAGTGCCTTTCAAGGTCTTGATGCATTTACCTCCTTTTCCCCCAGGGTGCCAGGAATCCCCATAAATTCTGTTGATCCAAGTAGGGGGACTCTGTTCTGACCTTCACTAACCCTGGAGGGTCCAGAATCACCACTCACATCTGAGAGACGCTCTCCCTTTTTTGTGGAGGTGTCACCCCAAGAGAAATCTAACAATGGATCTTGCAGGTACCAAAAAAATTTGTAATTGTTGGCTTATTAAACACATGTCCCCCTTCCCTTCCAAGAGTATCTTTAGTCCTTATAAACAACAAAGTAATTAAATAGCATATACATACATCATTGTTGGATAAAACGTTATTTCTTTAAAGCACCAATTTCAAAATCTTGAATCCCTTTTGAGCACTCCTTTTTATTCTCTCCTACAGCTAGTCAGTTATTAAATAAGCTTCATTATTTTTGTCTGTTACAAAATGCACCACACTGAAACCTTTACCCTTTAGCCTTGCTAGCATCTTAGTCCATTCTCTTCTCATGCTTAGAATACACCTATCTTCTCCTACCAGATTTTCCTGTTTCAGTTCCTTCCTCTCTCCTACAACCCACACATAACTGGTGTAGATTTTACACCAGGCCTATTACACGGGCCTTTAATGTTTACCCTCTGTTTAATGTCTTAGGGCAAACCTCATAAGAACAATCATATTTTCTGCCCCGGACATACTAAATCCAAACCTCAGGATGTTCTTCCCTTCTCGGGTTGTAGAAACCGCTGCTTATTGATGCTCTATGCTTCCTTGTTCACATGCTGTCTCTTCTCTGAAAATTCCTAACCACATGCCCGCAGTTTTCTTTCCATTAATATTCTATGACGCTCACTGCCAGTCTCAGGTGTTTGGATCTTCCACATATATATGCTACTTCTTTCAACAAAGCTGTGAGTAAGCAAGTGACCTCCTGGTCACTTCAATAGACAGTCATCAGTTTCTACCTTGCTTGACATCTCTTCTATTTCCTCATTCTGAAAATATTCTCCTTGTTCAACTCCCACATGACAACATGTGGTGTATGGTTTTCTGTTCCAGAAAAATAAAGTAAAATAAAATTTAAAAAATATATATTCTCTTCACTTGGTTTATATGATACTACCTTTCCCAAAATTATCCTACCTAATTCACCTTTTCTACTTACCTTTTGCCAACTTTTATTCTCACCATTGTTCACCATCCCAACTGATACTACCCTTGCCCAAGTTACTCCCCTTTTTTGCCAACCCCAGGGCAATGAATTCTTAACTGGTCTCCGCACATTCAGCCTCACCCCTTGCCAATGCCTCTCATGATGGAGCCCAGTGGGTGGTCTTTTCAATTGCAAATCTTATTTTGTCACTCATCTGCTGACAATACCTCAATAAAAACTGCATTTTTTTCAAGCACACAGGTAATTCTAACGTGCAGCCAAGTTTGAGAATAACTCCTCTAACCATATTCACTTCCACACCTTGTGGTATTTCTTTTATCCAGAATATTCTCTTACCTCTCAAAACTCAGCTATCCTGATTGACTAATGTTCAATCTTCAGATTTTAATTTAAATGCTTCTCTTCAAGAAGGCCATCTCTGATATTCTATATCTGATCTGATTCCCCTGTAATTGGCTCCCATGGAACCTGTTAATATATGTTAACCATCTGTCTTCTGCCTTTGACTGTAAACTCCAAAGAGAAAGTGCCATATATGTTTTACCAGTGTATTGCAAGCACTTAGCATGGTGCCAAGCACAAGGTGAGTGCTCAGAAATTTCTGCTAAACGAATCTTTTAACAATATTCTTTAAAAACGTATTACAAAAGTTCAGAGGTGAAAAGATTATGTCACTGTGGAATCACATAAATTACTCTTTTCTTAAAAGCTCACAAAACTGTGTGAAAATATATCACACCAGACAGCCAAGAAATAGAAAAAAAAACTGTAACAGGCCAATTTTCAACCAAGAAATTAAATGCCTTTCATTTCACCATTGAATGAAATATTTGAAGCATGACATAATAACTCATCACATGACGTTAAGTATATGAACTAACTATAGGCTTGTTATGAAGACAACAATTATTCACACACTGAAGTTTGGAGACATACGTGATTCCATAGCTAACACTCTTTTTAAGTATAGTCTATCTGCCAGTAAAGCCCAACTGAGAACTCTGTAAGTACATTAGGGATATCGCCAAAAGCCATATGCTTGATTCTGCAGAGTCAATTCTCTAGCATAGGAAAACAAAACAAAAATATGCCTAATTCTGAAAAAGAAGCACAGCCAAAAAAAGCTCACTGGTCAATCATTACCCTGTCAAATATGATTAAAAGGGTAAAACTATAATTACTTTGGCACCAACCTAATATATTCTTATGATTAGTAAAAAGGAGAGCTCAAAGCCAATTTTCTGTAGATACCTTAATCAAGCAGAACTCATTTCCACTGATTTTTACTATTGTGTTGGTCCTGAAAATAAAGTCCAGTCTCAGGGGTTTTCTGGTTTTTATAACTAGTTAAAAACTAGTAAAACATCATAGCTTTAGTATTATGGTTCATCCATCCATCACTCACTACAAAATCAGTGGTCTAGGAAATTAAATACACTTGACCAAGAGAGCAGAATAATCTCTTACCATTAAAACATAAAATTAACACACTTTTTTTTCCAGAAGAGAATAAACCAAACTAAATAGATTCGCCTCACCAGAATAAATGATTTCACACAACTCATACCGTATTCTGTTTAATTCATCAAATCCATGTTAGGTGTTACAATGGAAGGGCACTGAAATAAGACTAAAAGGACTCAAGTGATAAATAAGGCATGGCTTCCTCCCATCAGAGAACTCAGAAAACGCAGGGCAACAACTGACTCTACTTCAAGGCAAAAAGGCATTTCTGTCAAACACAGGTCCAGGTGATATGCTAGAGGGTCACAGACAAATTAATTCAAACTAGGGAAGGACCAAAAATACGTGATATTGTATGAGTGCTGAGAGATCATGGAGCATTTATTGGGATGGGGGGCAGTCTTTCACACCAGGAAGAAGCACAGATGAGGGCACAGAGGCAGGGGCACAAGCAATGGTGCAGAGAAAGTAGAGCTGGAGCAGAGGTAATGCACAGATAGGGATATGGGGCTGAAAAGAGATTCTGGGTGCACAATAGAGAAGGCCTTGAATGGAATCAGCTCCTAAATCACGTAAATCCATTCACTGTTTAAAATGTGGTCTTCACTGTTTAAGATATGATTTTAATTCATTGAAGCTCCTTTTTATTTTATAGACTAGATGCTACCTAGTTTATGAACTGCAAATAAAAAGCCAATTAGATCTTTGAAACTAAATTTGTGGAAATGTTGTTTTTCACAGTGACAATCATAAATTGTTAAAGAAAGAAGTAAATGATATTACAATGTGTGAAATTTATGGAAAACCTCCCAAATGAGATAGTATTGTTTCAGACATTCATGTTATAAAGAAATAATAAAAACAGTTCAGAGTCAATTCTCAAAGTATAATAAAAAGTTCAAGTGTTACATAGGTAAACTTGTGTCATGGAGTGTGTTGTACAGACAATTTCATCACAATAGCAAAGACATGGAATCAATCTAAATGCCCCTCAATTATAAACTAGATAAAGAAAATGTGGTACATATACAACATGGACTACTATGTAGCCATACAAAAGAATGAGATCATGTCTTTTGTAGGGACATAGATAGAGCTGGAGGCCATTATCCTTAGCAAACTAACACAGAAACAGAAAACCAAATACCACATATTCTTACCTATAAGTAGGAGCTAAATGATGCGAACACATAAGACATGATCTTAACTGTGACAGAAAAAAAAACTGTAGAGGCAAGAAGCGTGGCAGACAACCTATTACGGGGGCTCCTGAAATAGGCAAGTAGAGATGATGTTTAACAGATGACAGAAATCACAAAGCTCATTGTGAAAGGGGAAGAACACTGAAAATTATATAACTGAGAAATCAGAACAAAAGAATAGCAATCAGATTAGACCATTTTATAACAATACAGAAATGGAATCCAGAATGAAAATCAAGTTCCATTAATGTAACTCACAAAATCACTGAACACAGTAACACCTGAATTCTTACATTTTCTGAACAATTTATTCCTAAGAGAAGCAGACCTGTAACACACTGAGGATCTTTCACTTTTGATTCTGGACTGAAACTGGAGAATGCGGCCATGATGCCCATCATTCAACTTTACTGGAAGAAAAAAACTCACACAACACTCTTAAATATTTGCCCTACCCTTTTCCACAACATAATCTACTTAACAGCTAGATTCAGTTGTTTGTAAGACAGAATTAAACAATAAAATTCTCAATTCCTAAAAAAAAAAAAAAAAACATTCTTAGGTTCTTCTGCTGCTAAGGAATTAATGAACTTACAGATTATCAAGGCCAAGGGAGAACTAGTATTTATTTGTTGCCTATGTGACAGGAAGCAGTGAGTGAAGCATTCCTCATTAATCCTTAACCATAAGTTCCTCAATATCCAAACCATTGTCATCCTCATTTTTCAGAATAGGAGAGTGTGTATCATGGAGGTAAGCAACTTGCTCAAAAGAAGTTAGCTAATGTTGACAGAGCTAATATTCAAATTCAGATTCTTCTGACTCTAAAAGTCACTTTTTCTTATTGGAAAGAGTGCTCTGTCCAATAAGCACTGTGTCTCCAAGAATTTATCTTTGGCAACCCTAATGCTCCATCAATAATGCTTCTTCTTTTTCTTTTTCTTTTTTTTTTTTTTTTGAGATGGAGTCTCGCTCTTTTGCCCAGGCTGGAGTGCAGTGGCGTTATCTCGGCTCACTGCAAGCTCTGCCTCCCGGGTTTACGCCATTCTCCTGCCTCAGCCTCCCGAGTAGCTGGGACTACAGGCGCCCACCACCACACCCGGCTAGTTTTTTGTATTTTTAGTAGAGACGGGGTTTCACCGTGTTAGCTAGGATGGTCTCGATCTCCTGACCTCGTGATCCACCTGCCTCGGCCTCCCAAAGTGCTGGGATTACAGGCGTGAGCCACCGCGCCCAGACTCCTTTTGTTATTTCTTTCTTCATTAATTTATACATGCTCATTCCTAAATTAATCACGGAGCACCTACTGGATGCTAAATGTTGATTATGATCGTTCATTAGTATCTATAAGTCTTTTATATTAAGCATGGCATTCTAAGCCTTGCCCTTTTCCTTATTCAAATCTATTGTCAGAATGGTTGTTAACATCACACCACTTCTATTTATTTCCAAGATGTGTTCTAGTAAACATATAAATTCATGATATTCATGCCATAAAGTTATGTGTCTACTACTTTCTTTAAATATAAAAATCCTCATTAGTTGGGGGAAAAAAGCATGTACCACAGAACTACCTAAAATATAATATCCCAATTATTTAAGTAAATTTAACAACTTGGAACTGTTCAAAAAGTTGTTTATTAACAGTATTAATATTAAAATGTGTGAATTAAGACAAATGATGCCACAAGATTTTAGTGTAATTTTAACTAAAAACCATGTAGCTATGTGTATGTGTGTGTATATACAAACAAACAAAGTACCCTCTTAAACATTTACTTGTAAATCATGCAATAAAAAGCACCTCTGCATCAATTGATACAGGGTTTCTTGCAAATGTTCAGCGTACTGCCAATAATATTTCATAGCCAACTTATATAAGAAGTCATCTACAAGGTGAATCAACGGAAGGAAAGATATTTACCCCTTTCTGAAAAGGCATTTTAACTAATCATGGGCTTCTGAGTATTACTACTAATTTAAGGACTCTTAACACCATAGAAATCATGGTACTATCATAAGGAGTTCTGTTTCAAAAGTATACCCCAAATGTTCAGTAAGCTACATATGATAACAAAAGGTAATACTGAAGAAGAGCAGAAATACAACTATTTCTAATTTTTTAAAGATGTACCTTATAATACTACTTTTGAGAGTAGAAGAAACGGTCTACTTCTACTAGTTACCTTTACAAGAGAAAAAAAGGGGGTTGGAATCAATGGTAGCTCTCATTTTACAGTTGCTCAGTATTCACTCAAGGGAGTTTGAGATTACCTCAAAGAGCCCAAGTCCAAACCCAGCCGTGCCAGCAGCACTTCCCAATATGCACAGAGACACCTCCAGCTGCCCACAGAACCACTACCCCCTCACCATTATCATTCATGCTCTCAAATCTCTGAGATTCATGTAGGAAAATATAGTCAAATGCATCCCCAAAAAGGTCCATGTCAGAAAGGCCCACATCAGTTCCTTCCATTCTTTCTTTCTCTTTTCTGCTTTATAAAGTACAAGTGACAAATAAAAATTATATATTTTCAGTGTACAAGGTAATGTTGTGTTATATATACATATATATACATGCACATATATACACATATATACGTATATATACATATATACACATATATATCTTGTGAAATAATTAAATCAAGCTAATTAACATATATATCACCTCACATACTTAGCATTTTCTGTGGTAAGACCATTCAGTATCTACTCTTGGCAATTTTCGTGGATATGGAACATTATTACTAACTACAGTCACTATACTGTACAACAGATCACCAGAATTTATTCATCCTAACTGAAACCCTTTGACCCTTTGAACAACATCTCTCTATTCTCCCCCAACTGTCAGCTCCTGAAAGAAAATATGGCATCATCTCACTTATATGTGGAATCTAAAAAAGCTGATCTCATAGAAGTGGAAAATAGAATTATGGTTCCATTCTTTCTAATAGATAACTGTCGTGTACTTCAGAGAATATCCCAGTAAAATAAAAAGATTAAAATTAAGTGAGATGAATAATGAAAACTGCCAATGAGGGCATTTGGGTTGACTATAGAAAAAATAATAGTTCACCCTAAACCAGTGGTTCTCAATCTCAGTTGTATGTTGGAATAACCTAAGGACTATGAAAGAATCATGTCTCAGTCCAGACCCTAGATATTCTGATGTAATTGGTCTGGGGTACAACCCAGGCATCAAGACTTTTAACAGCTCCCCAGATGACTGTAATGCAGAGCTAGGGTTGAGAGTCACTGCCTAGAACTCTAGACTTAAGTCTACCAACACAAAAGAGGCAAAGACTTTCAGAAAGTCTTTTAAAAAAGAAAAATAAATTTTTAAAACTAATAAAACTAATGTTGTAAATCTAATTAATGACACTTTATTTTACCTTTTCTTTCTTTCTTTCTTTTTTTTTTTTTTTGAGACGGAGTCTTGCTCTGTCACCAGGCTAGAGTGCAGTGGCACAATCTCGGCTCACTGCAACCTCCGCCTCCCAGGTTCAAGCAATTCTCCTGCCTCAGCCTCCCAAGTAGCTGGGACTACAGGTGCGCACCACCACACCCAGCTAATTTTTGTATTCTTAGTAGAGACGGGGTTTCACCATGTTGGCCAGGATGGTCTTGACCTCGTGATCTGCCTGCCTCGGCCTCCCAAAGTGCTGGGATTACAGGCAATACTTTATTTTTCATACCTATGGAAGCTCCTCAGCACTACTACAGGCCTGCAGGAATCCAGGTACAAAAGGCCTGGATTCATATGGTATTTACTGTTAAAAAGGTTAAATGAACAACTAAGTTTGCTGTCACTGTGTTCACCATCACAGACAACTGTGCATGGGCAAGGCACTTCTTTAAAGTGGGACTAGAAAAGTATAAATCACTGAGGCACACATGCCTCCAGGTCCAGCCCCCACTGTATCTCTCACCCTAGCAGACAACAGAGAGCTGCACAGCCACATAAAGCAGCCCACAGGCATGGCCTTGGCCTACTTTGGACTGATTTCTGCTCGGAAGACAAATAGGAGAAGACGCGTTGTGGTTCACAGAATAAAAAATAAACACATGAGAATAAACACTCCCTAAAAATACACAGGTAGAAGTAACTTTGGAGTTATTAAAAACACAGTTATTAACACATTTAGGTTTTAAATTTGCAAAATGCCATATAATTTGTATGAACTGGGTGTCAATGTCATTCTGTCAAAAATACTGTTTTACAGAAAGAAATGAATTATACTAATTCCAGGAAAGAAGGTATTTTTTATTAGAATATCAAAGGATGAGAGAAAGGTGCCTAAATTCTGCATATCCTGTTTTATTAATAAGTTAGATAATTTCAAGTACTATATAAAGTATGTATAAGGATCAGAAGCATTATTTTTACCAGTTACCTTTTCACCAACTAGTATTTGTGAAATTGATGTAAAATGTTAACATTTTACATGTATTATAATTTACATAGAAAAACTTACCTTACTCCATGAAAATAATTTCTGCTGCTTTATATTTACAAGCCTAGTCAGAGATGATCATTTTAAATACCAAGCCCAGAAACATATTTGAGAAACCACTGGGTTCAAGATCTCATGGAATCCAGCACCACAAGAGGACACAAAGGCGACCTAATCTTTGTTCTTCATGTGATGTATTAATTTTTAAAAGTAATGAGGAATTTTTAGAGCTCAGCTTTTTGAAACGTAAGAAATAGCTTCCTCTGGATGCAATCTTTTTCTTGTGTACTTTGAAGCACAAAAAATAGCTGACATAGTCTGAATGTATTAAAGATATATAAGCAATATTTCTCTCCTAATATAAGAAAATTGAGAAAAACCAAAAACAAGAAATATTATCCCACATTTATTACAAAATAATTAATAATGCCATAGAGGCAGAAAAGGTATGATATCTTTCCTCACCCTTTATAGGGGTCACGGTCAATATTACTGTAACAAAAGACAGATGTGTTAGTCTGTTTACGTTGCTATAAAGAAATTCCTGAAACAGGATAATTTATAAAGAAAATAAGTTTATTTGGCTCATGTTTCTGCAGGTTACACAAGAAACAAGTGCTGGCATCTGCTTCTGTTGAGGGCCTCAGGAACTTTATAATCATGATAACAGGTGAAGGAGAGTCAGAGTGTCATGTGCCAAGAACAGTGGCAAGAGAGAGGGGAGATGTCACACTCTTTTAAACAACCAAATCTCACATGAACTCAGAGCAACCACTCATTCTTTACTGAGAGAAGGACATGATGTAATTCATGAGGGATCTGCTACCATGACCCAAACACCTCCCACTAGACCCCACCTTCAACACTGGGGATCACATTTCAACATGAGATTTGAAGGGAACAAATATCCAAACCATATAATTCTGTCTCTGGCACCCCAAATTTCATGTCCTTTCATTCCATAATACAATCATCTCTTCCCAATAGTCTCCAAAAGTCCCAACTTGTTTCAGCATCAACTTAAAGTCCAAAGTCTCATCTGAGACTCAAGACAAGTTCCTTCTACCTATGAGCCTGTAAAATCAAAAGTAAGTTATTTACTTCCAAGATACAATGTTGGTACAGGTTCCCATTTCAGAGAAATCAGCCCAAATAACGGGGCAACAGATCCCATGCAAATCTAAAACCCTGCAGGCAGATATTAAATCTTAAAGTTTCAAAATAATCCTTGATTCAGTGTCCCACATCCATGGCATACTGGTGTAAGAGGTGGGCTCCCAAAGCCTTGGGCAGCTCCACCCCTGTGACTGCTCTCACTGGTTAGAGGTGAGTGCCTGAAGCTTTTCCAGGCTCAGGGTGCACGTTGCCAATGGCTCTAACATTCTCAAATCTGGAGGATGGCAGTCCCATTCTCACAGCTCCACTAGACATTGCCCCAGTGGGAACTCTTGTGTGGGAGCTCCAATCCCAAATGTCCCTTCAATGCTGCCCTAGTAGAAGCTCTCTACAAGGGTTCCACCCCTGTAGCAGGCTTTTGGCTGGGTACCCAAGCTTTCCCACACATCCTTTGAAATCTAGGTGAAGGCTGCCAAGCCTCCTTCACTCTTCCATTGTGTGCAACTGCAGCCTTAACACCAAGTGGAAGCTGCCAAGGCTTATGGCTTGCACCCTCTAGAGCAGCAGCCTGAGCTGTATCTGGGGCCCTTTGAGCCACAGCTGGAGCTGTAGTAGCAGGCATGCAGTGAGTAGCTTCCCAAGGTGATGCACAGCAGCAGAGCCCTGGGTCTGACTCTGAAAACCACTCCTTCCTTCTAGGACTCCGGGCCTGTGATGGAAGGGGCTGTCTCCTCAGAGACTTCCAAAATGCTTTTGAGGCCCTTTTTCCCATTGTCTTGGATAGTAGCACTTGACTCCCTTTTAGTCAAGCAAATCTCTCTAGAAAGTGATTGCTCCACTTGAATTCCTCCCATGAAAACGCTCTTTCCTTGTCTAACTCATGGTCAGGATGAGAATTTTCCAAATTTGTATGCTCTGCTTCCCCTTTAAATGTAACTTCCAACTTTACGTTATTACTTTGCTCTGACATCTGATAATAGGCCGTTAGAAGCAGCCATAGCACATCTTGAATGCTAAGCATTACTGCTTAGGATTTCTTCTACCAGATGCTGTACATTATGACTCTTAAGCTCAAACTTCCACAGATCCGTAGGGCATGAACACAATGCCGTCAAGTTCTTTGCTAGGGTATAAAGTGGGTGACCTTTATCCAATTCTCAATAAATTCCTCATTTCCATCTGAGGCATCAGTCTGGCTTTCACTGTCCATATTTCTATCACCATTTTGGTCAGAACCATTTAGTCTTAAGAAGTTCCAAACTTTCCCTCAGCTTCCTGTCTTCTTCTTAGCTCTCCAAACTCTCCCAAACTCTGCCCATTGCCCACTTTCAAAATCACACCCACATTTTCAGGTATCTTTATAGCAACGTCACATTGTTTAGTACCAATTTTCTGTGTTAGTCTGTTTTGTATCGCTATAAAGGAATATCTGACACTGTGAACTTTATAAAGTGGTTTATTTGGTTCGTGGTTCCATAGGCTGTATAAGCAAGGTGCCAGCATCCGCTTGGCTCCTGGTGAGGCCTCAGGAAGCTTATAATCATGGCAGAAAACAGGGAGCTGGTGTATCACATGGTGAGTCAGGAAGCAAGAGAGAGGGAGAGAAGTGCCAGGCTCTTTTACACAACCAGAGCTCACATGAACTCATAGGGAACTCACTCATTACTGTGAGGACAGCACCAAATTATTCTTGAGGGATCCATCCTCATGACCCAAATATCTACCACTAGGCCCACCTCCAACACTGAACGTCACATTTTACAATGAGATTTGAAGGTGACAAAACATCTAAACCATATCAACAGGTTAACAGGAGAAAAAGATAACAGATGTATTTAATCAAAATTTTACTTGATACGGGAGCCTTTGGAATTGACAACCCAAAGATTCATAGAAAATTGTCTGTTTTATGCTTAGGTTTGATGCAGAATGGACAGTCATATAGAAATGTAATTGAACAAAAATGATATGACCTAATGGTAATAGTCAAAGGGGAAACCCAGCAAGGCCTGTCTGTTTGGATTCTTCCTGGCCTCTCTGTGTGGCATTCATTCCTTGTGGGCACAGGGAAGGACCCCTTCTGAAATGAGTGTCTTATGATCTACTTTCAGATAAGGTAGGTCAGAGAATTTCCCTATGGTCAGCTCTTACACAGAAAGGCAGAAGAAGGTTAGAGTAATGTTTCTAGGTTTTATGTCTAGCTTTTTTCATAAAGGGGTTCGTTCTAGTTTCAATGACTTGCCTTGGAGAAAAATAACTCTAGTTTCTATGGCCTGCCTTGGGGAGAAAGAGGAGTGGGAGAATGAAGGGGAGAAGGTCAGAAAGAGACTTTGCTTCTGAGACCCTTCGTGTTCCTCAGTTCGAAGTACTCAGCATGCCAAAGCACCACACTTTAGGGTGTCATTTTCTGAGTCCACAAAAGTGTGAAACAATGGATCTGCTCAATGACTGAAAGCAGCTCACAACACCTCAATGTCTCCTTCACAGTACACACATCTCTCAACAGTGGTATTCTCTCATGTATTTAATTACTACACCAGTGCTAACAAATGCCCACACACACTTAAATTTAAAATTCATGTAAACAGTGTTTTTGTAACAGGAAATTCATGTGAAAAAACCACCATTGACTTGTAATATAAGAAATGTAATAATTCCCCTTCCTGTGATGGGTGGGCGCCACCACCCAAATCACCGTAAAGCCGATGTGGATCCCACATACACATCAGACCTCCCTCTACAGATACTCATTTCCAATCATTATACTTCTCTGCTGGTTTTGTACCACTTTTATTGATACATGTGCTTTGTCTGCATATTCTATTTAGGAATTCACTCAAATTCACGTTATATCAAGATTACTATTTTAGCTTTCAGTGTGACTCAGAATATAATGCAAGTATGTGTGTTTATAGTTCCACATGTGTGATATTACTTGTAAACTTTATTTACAAGTAAATTTGTTTTGTCTTATTGCCTACAACATGTTAGCATTCATTTATGCAATACATTTCTTTTTAGCTATGTCACTTTATGTACTTTTCTATGGATTGATATAATAGTATAGTTTAATTAGAATTTAAGGTTTCCTACTGGTTTCCAGTGTACAATACACTGAATTTCCTACCCAAAATGTTTCCTCACATATGGGTACTTATTAGGAACAAAGGAAGGCAGTAAGATGGAGGGGAAAAGGGAGAGAGTTCCCCTAGAACAAGAATCAACAACACCCAATTGTTAGATCCCTATTATGTTTATCTACATATTGCACTAAACAGTATGAAACAGTATCAAACATAGTTGTTAGGGTCATTGTAGCACTATTATTTTTGTTGTTGTTGTTGTTGTTAGGGTCACTGTAGCACTACTATTTTGTTGCTGTTGTTGGTTCATTTTCTCTCATTTCTGCCACTCAGCTCAATCAGGCTCCTAATAAACACTTATTCTTTGGTGACCAGGTGCCAAATGTCACTTGGTACTGAGAAATCTTTCAGAAGCTGGTCTACAAATCCCTCTTAATTTACAGCACTTGGGTGTTTTGAATTTACTATATTTGGGTGTTTGAATCATTCAAAACACTCAGGTGTTTTGAACGATTACGTTTCCTTTGACTCTTTTCTGGTAAAAATTTTTTATTATGCTCCCTGAACATATGTTTCACTTTTGTTTAAACCAGTGATTCTCAAACTCCAGTATTCATCAGAATCACTTGGGGGGCCTGTTAAGCCACAAACTGCTGAGCCCCACTTAGAATTTCTGATTCTTAACAGAATCAGGAATGGTGGGATCTGAGAATCTGCATTTCTAACAACTTCCCACCTGATGCTCATGCAGCTTGTGGGGAACTCACTGATCTAAGGAACCACCTTAAAGTACTAAAAGTCATTGTTCTAGAATTCTATAGGAACCCCATTCCATTTACTATATATTTAACCTTTTAGATAACTTATTTTCCTCATTTCCTTATCTATAATCAAGGCAAGAGGTGAGGACGACTTCTTAGACAAGAGTTGAAGCAGCAAGGAAAGAAATTCAAGAATGAAAACCCAAAGGCAGTTGAAAAAAGAAACAATGGGGCCAGGAGACAGATTTCTGAATAAAGGGCACTGGGGGAGCAGTGGGAGAAGAAAATAAACTTTAAAGAATAGCTTGTAGAAAAACTGTCAGAAATGAACTCAGCAAAAACAAAGACAAAGGGGCACCTTCTCCTACCTTCAAAAGAGTCTCAGAAAAAGAGACGCTGACATATTCTTGAGATCTAGGACAAGTCTTTCCACTTGCACTCTGTATTTCTTCTACATTAAAGAACCTGAGCCAGTAATGATTCTTTTGTTATCCTCTTCCTTCTGTATCTTCTACTTTTCTCTCTCTGCTGGTTCCTTCCCAAAGTACCAGCATGCTGTCCTTCCATTTGCACTCTCTTCAACTACCAACCCCTGCCCTCACACACACATAGTCCCTTGCTAGTCAAATAGTGGTTCTCAGACCAGCAGCATCAATATGACCTGGAAGCGTATCAGAAATGCAGAATCTCAGGCTCATCCCATTTACCCCGTTTATCTAATTTCCTTTTCAATTTGATAATGGGATTGATATTATACTATACATTTTTCCAGCCTAAAGTCTAGAACTATCTACCTGGATTTATTCACTGCATATGAAAGTTATCCTAAAAAATAAATTTCAGGATTTCTAGGATCCATACTAAATCCAGAATCCTCATGGTACGTTTGGATTTCTAGTAGAAACTTGACATTCAAAAACAGATAAATAGGACATTTAAAAGACAAATAAAACCTGTCAAAAAATAAATGTAATCCTAAACATAAAGATGATTGCAATTTGTTATAGCATTAAGCTATTCCAAAAAAATCACACTAAGCAAAGACCTAGGAATGCAAAAGTACTATGAATGGTTTTAGCCTTTTGTTGCACTGATAAGAAGCTAACTTTGTCATTCTTCATTTGTCCCATTCTGATTCAATTACTTATAAACATGTGTGGCTCTCTTAAAGTCAGGAGCTCTAATACTCACCCTACTTTACTGGGTCTCGTTCCTGGATTCAGGATCTTGCTCTCTGTATTCTACTTCCACTGTTACAGGGGCTTGGCAGATATCTAGAAACTACAGATTAGCAAGGCCATTTTGTTCCAAGTATGAACCCTCACATAGACCATTTCTAAACTTATTTATTCACCAAATAACCACCGAGCATGTCCCTCCATGACAGGAACTGTGCTAGCTATAGAAATACAGTGGGATGAAAATAGTCTCTGAAAGCATAGAGTTTGGGTCTCACAGGGAAGACAGACTGCTTAAACAATTATAATTTAGCTCACATATAATAAAGTACAGAATATAATGGGGATCCACATCAGGAGAACCTAATCTAGTCTAGGGAGGTAGTTAGTGAAGACAAAAGTGGTATTGAAACTGCATGACAAAAGAAAGAATAGTATACAGCCAGACCAAAAGGAGGGGGAGAACATACCCTACAGAGAGAATATGTATTAAAAACTGGAGCTGAGCAAGAAGGTCCATTCAAATAAGTGAAAGAAATTTGGTATGTCTCAGTGCAGAATGTGAAGGACATGGTGGTGACAGGTTGGGCTGGAGAAGTAACTAAGCACCAAATTCTAGAAAAGTCTGTAGTCCAGTTTAAGGCCTTTGGGTTATATCTGAAATTAAATAAGATGACTTGAGACTGGGCTGCAATTTAGACTAGAAAGGGGCAAAGGCTACAGTTAAAGACATACCAGTCTCATTGGGATAAATTAAGTATGACCAAGGAAATGACATCAGGAATGGAGAGAAATGCAGAGATTCCAGAGATATGCAGAAAGAAATTATTATAAAGCCTCTCAGAATCTCTGTCAAATTAAGGATACATCTTTTTATGTTTATGTGTATTATTAAAGTATGTTTTAAATCAATTACAATTTTAAACAAACTTCCATCATTATTGTATTAGACAATTTATATTATGAAAGCTTATATGGAAACTGAGAGAGAAATGCTTACGCATTGAATTTTCACACTCTTTCAGCATCTGTAAAACAGTGAATGCCCCAACTTATAAATGCTGAGCTCCACAGTTTTGTCGGTAAGTCAGTTATTTGCAATGTTTCCTCAGTATGTCGTCTGGAACAGGGTGAGAAGAACGAAGAGGTGAAACAGAGGCTGAGTGGGCTGGGACCAGGAAAACAGTCATCAGAAGACTAAGGCAAGCTCCACCCTGGATCTGTCAGGCCCCTGTTCTGTTCTCTTGTCACCACTAGTCTAGCTAAAAACTGTTTCCTGAATCCATGCTTATACAAGATGAGAAAGCAAGAACTGGGGAGGCAATGGAACAGTGAGAATTCAGTCCTCAGGCTATCAGGCAGAAAAGAAGGGTGAGGGGACCAACCTGAGCAACATGAGCTAGAGGATCAGGAAGCTCCCAAAGCCATCTGGCTGGGTTGGTTGTTTCTCGGGACCCAAAAGTTAAAACTCAGTTCAACCATAACTACTTATACTGCTCTGCATACTGCCCTCCACCTCCACTACCCTAAGCACTCTATACAAGTGCCTTGTAATTAATAAACATTTACTAAATAAACATATACATCAATGAATTAATTTAGTTTGATTTTTTCTTACTTTCTTTTCACTCTGGCCAATTGCTCATCCTTTTTACTATAGCCAGTTGCTCATCCTGTAGCCTATGATTTATGAATGTATTTATAATATATTCACAAATATATTATGTTACAGTTATATATAATATATCTATGTATATTATATTACACATAGATGTGTAATACTATCTATGATTTATGAATATATTCACTACTTAAAGTCGTAGGCGAAAATAACTGGCACTTCATCCATCCACTTCCCTCCTGTGAATATCAAATGACTGTCTAACATAATAGCAACTGTCCAGATTCCCCCTGCCCCACCCGCACACACACTCAAATTTTAATCCTAAATCTGCCTATGGAAGTTCTATGCCATTTTTCCCATTAACAAAGCCCTGCTCTTGTCACCATAAACCCTTCAATCCTTAGTCCAGTTTAGAAACAGCCACTAACATCTTCCTGGCTAGTCTCTGTGATGTCAGTCTTTCTCATCCACCTTCTCAGACCTAGACTAAATCCTTGCCAACATTAAGAGTCCCTCTTTAACAGGAGGCTGTTGCAGTGTCCATGAAATTTAAAAGAAATTAATAAAAATAAATTTAAAAAGAGATTCTATAAAATAAAATGTAAGTAATCTTTTATAAAGAAAAAGAGCATAGCTTTTCACTCATATTTTCTCTCCCATAGATCAGGAAGATGATTAACCGTACCTGCCACACATCACAAAAAAGGTTTTGAGAAATGTGTCACTGGGTATGTAGACTTCTTTTTCTTCCTTCCTTTCTTCCTTCCTTTTGTTTTTCATTCTTTCATTCCATAAATTAGTAAAGAGCATTTAAGTAAGATAAAAATGTGACATAATTCTATAATCAAGTTCTATTTATCCCTCCTCTATACAGTCTAGTCCCCTACTAAATATAATAGAGGTATATTCATTAAGAAGCTGTAGAAAAACAAGAATAAAGAAATAGCAGAGTTCCTGAAATGCTGCAGAAAAAGCATATCATACTTTCTTACTTGTTTATTTTGCCATTTTGGCTTTGCTTTATTTAATTTTGGGTTGCTCAGTTGCTTCAATGAATAGTTGATGCTGTAAACTGAATTCCCCAGCCTCTCAATCTGTCAAGAATCATTCAATTCAACATTTATTGAGTACTTTCTGTCTCTAAACACTCAACAACAGTTGCACATATAAAACAACACTGAAAATTCTAGAAAAAATATTTAATAATATAAATACACTTGTAATATAGTTTTGATTTTCAGGTATGGAGTTTTCTTAGAGCAAGGCATATTGCTATTTCATGTCATCCTTACATAACTGCCATGTTCTTCCTTTATTTTCCTGTCAGTGTATGCTCCCCTTTTGTATATTTTTTCTCTCCCCTTTAACAGTTGCTCCATTTATCTAAATCTATTCATTTATTCCTCATTTTTGAAGTTTAAGGTAACAGGTAGAGAACCAGATTACTTCCAAACATCTGTGCAGAAACATTGTATCTGCAACTCCTGCTGTGAGTAAAACTGACTTTAATTATATGATTTTTTGAAAATTTTTCTCAAAGGCACTGTAACTGAAAGTGTTCAGCATAAAAACAAGCTATCACCTAGGTTCCTCCTATTAGGCACATTCTTGTTACAAAAAAATAACACGCACATTTTATCAGTATTATGAATAGACCCTTGGATAGTAAACAAGAGTTTTGATTTCATGGATGCTTATGACAGCCATAGTTTAAGAGTCCTGGAAATTTTAACATTTGAGACATTATATTAATTGTATAACTACACAGGAAAAAATAAAGAAAAATTGACTGTGTTTGCCATTCATTCACTGGGTATACTCAAAGAGCCTATTATCAAAAAGGACTCTAGAGAAACTAAAATGTGGCTATAAATTGTGTAACACTATTTTTGCTCATGCAATAGTAAGATTTTAGTAACATCTGGGTATTAACTTACTGGGTTTTCATGATAATTCCCAAAACTAAAGTCTCCTATTACCCACAGCATATATGTGCGCCTCATACCTGCTGCACGCTCTTAATGTGATCATGCCTCATCTTCCTCTGACATCCCTGGAATATTGGAATCTGCAGGCTTCCCACCTACACTCACGGTTCTATTCTCTTTGAGTCTCATCTACAGCTATAACTTCACTATTCCTTAAATCCAACAGATCCTAAGTCTGTGTCTGTAGTTCTAGCCTGCTCATCCTCTCTGACCATACTTCCACCTTCCTTCTAGGTAATCCATATTCCAGGGATTAGCCTACACTCAGAGAAACTTGGGCTCAACCTTTTGTCCTATTAGCTTATTTCTATGCTCACCATCTGAATTGAAACTATCACAATCCATTTAGTAGGCTAGGAGAGAAACCTTATTTAGGTATTTAGGTGTTACCCTAAATACTGCTATGTCCCTTAACCACTCTCTGAAACCATTCATAAATGTCTAAAGTGTCTACTCTGAATTTATTCCTACATGTCTATCCTTGTATTTCTCACTATCACAGATCTAATTCAACTCACTATTCCTTATGTAGGCTTTAGTCAAAGCTTTAAAAATTGGTATCTCTGCCTCGAATCACCTCTATAGCCAAAACATCCGCTATGTTCCTCTTTCATTGGACAGATATTTGCTGATCACCTTCTATGTGTCAGGCTTTGAGCTGGGCAACAAGTAAAGAGACCTGAGAAAATCAAAGGTCTCTCCTCAGTGAACATAAGCTCAAGTTCAGGAGATAAACCTGCAACCAAGTAAATAAACAAATAAGTAAATACTACACAGGAGGTGCTTGTGTAGGGAATAACTAGTGGGGGTCCACTAGAGGGGTCAGGGAATACCTCACTGAGGAGGTGTCACTTAAAATAAGACCTAAGGAAGAGAAGAAACCAGCCTCAAAGAGTCAAAGAGAAGAAGAACCTAGGACAGGTCCATGGCAATAAAGAGATTTCAAGGGCTGGAATGAAGGCCATGTTGACTAGGGCCTAGCTGATAATGGGGAGAGTGTATGAGATGAGGTGGGAGAGGTGAGTAGAGGTGAAATCACCCACAGCCTTTTGGGCCACTATCAGAAGCCTGAATCTAATGCGAAGCCTAATTAGAAGCCAGGGAAGAGTTTTATGCAAAGAAATAACACTGCCTGATTTATGTTTTTTTTTTTTTTTTAACTTGCCAGAATTATGTTTCCCAATCATGAGTGTCAATATTCTGCTTCAAAAAAGCCCAGTGGCTCCTGATTAATAGGGTGACCACATGTTCTAGTTTGCTCAAGTAAACCCAGGTTTGCCCGTGTTCTCAGTGTAATTATTAATAGGCACTTCCTTTCACCCTCACAAGGGTACTAGTAGAAACCATAAATTATATGGTCAACTTACTGATAAGCAATACAGTAAAATATTCCTTAGGTTGACATTCAAGACCCTTCTGAATCCGGTCCCAACTTCCCTCTGTACCTTGTACCTTTTTCCCCATCACTTCTTTGCCTTACAAGTGTTTTGGTTACTCTTAAATGCAATGATGGCAGTATTCTGAATGCAGTATGTATTCTCCACTCCAGTGCCTTTGCACACGCTCCTGCATCTTACTGGATGTTCTGTAACCATTTCACTGACAAGTGGACAGAACTTTGAGGGCCAGAGGGTAAGAAGCCTTCCCAGAAACTAGGCAGAAGGAATAACTTCCTCCTCTGTATTTTGTCAGTCTCTATTATGGTATGTATCACAACTAGGTTAATTATTTATACGTCTGTTTTCTCTGCTAGAATGGTAGACACTTAGTAGCAAGGACAGCACCTCTTTTTATGTGTTTTGGAGTCCTCACCACCCACACATGCCTGGCCGATAGCTGGTATCTCACATTGGATTGCTAGATTAACTACTGAATATAAAAGGAAAATAAAATGTATAGTAAAATAATAAAGTTGAACAATGAGATTTTAAAAGACCTTATTGCCTTCACATCTATACTATTTTCATTCTCTAACTTCACTCCAAAGTCAAATGTAGGAAAGTGACAATAAAATTTTAATGAATGACCAGAAGTAAAAAAATGTATAAGGCTAGAAGATGTCGAGCTTTCATGGAAACTAAAAATTTTCATGTTTTGGGAATACATTTCTAAATAATTGTGCAGCTGAAATAAAACAAGTTTGACATACTACCAAAAGGCAATTTTATATACTCACCACTCTTAAAGGATCCTGAACAAAGCCTGCTCACAAGAAGTTTTTGACGTAATTGCATAACTTCAGCTTCCAAGACTTCAATTTTTGATCTCCATTTTGACTCCTCCTCAGACAGCAACATAGCAAGGTGCTCTGTGTATTCTCTGCTGCTTTTGTCTGCTGGTTTTGAGCGGATAATTGCCAAGGCCAGAGCCAGCTTTGAAGTTCTCAAATACCATTTTTGAACATCCATCCTGGCTTTTGTCCCTATCATTTAATAAGAAAAAAGTTATAGAAATTCTTTTTAACTTGTGAAGTGCATTTCATTTGCTTAAAGTTGATTTTGCAGAGTAACATTAATTAATAAGTTTATAAGACTTGGCACCAAGTAACAGAAAAAAAAAAATCAGGGACTGAAAACAGTATGAGAAAGTTATGCAGAAGAAAAATACACACACATGCATATTAAATATATTAAGATTCAATAGTAGGTTTAGACAATTTGACAACTTCTTGGGATGGAAAAAACACATATTAATTCATTTAGTTGTTTCTAACCAGAGAAACATATCAGAATCTCTGAGGGAGCTTTTAAAATATATTCCCTCAAAATTCTGATTTAGCAAATTTTGAGTAGGACTGAGGCTTTTATATTTTGAAAAAGAGTCCACTGAATAACCAGAACCATTAAATTAAATCATCTATTTATAAATTTAAGTCCTTCCTTTCCTCCAACCCATCTGTTAAATCTTGCATTCCTTAATGAACCTTTTACCTGCTATTCCTGCCTCTAACCAGCCCCCTCCAATCTATATGGAGAACAATCTTTTAAATATTTGCATCATTTAAATTGAGAGTCTACTCTGATTCTTCACTTCCAAAGATTTCCAATAGTCATTCTGAGCATACTTTCCCAAACCAACAGTGTGTCACAGTCTTAAAATATAAACATACTTATGGAGACCACATGACAGACCATTGCATACACTGGTTTCATATCATCCCTACTCAAGTATAAGACCTTGTGGTCTCCTCCAGGCTTTATTAGATTATCATAAGAGTTGTGCACATAAAATGTGCTAAATAAAAATGCTTAATGAAGAGTGAAAAGTAAGATGACCCAGAATATTCAGGACTTTCAGTTGCCCCACCTATCCTACTAACACATTTTCAAATTCTTCACCTTACATTTCAAACTTTATTTCCTTCCATTTCCCCAGCCTATTCTTCCATATTGGTTGGATCACACTCAACCAGATACAGCCCAAGTGTACTCCTGTACACATCTCTGCTCATAAATTTTCCACTGCCGTGATGCCCTGACTTTCTTATATAGCTGCCCAAGCCCTGACTGTGCACCCTTTAAAGAACAATTCATATACCACCATATAAAATTTTCTCAGGTCTATTCCCACCCACAGCGATGTGTAACTAACTATCTGATATCCTGTAATTTGGCACTGAAAATGTACAATCTAACAAATGGCTTAATGCTGTTTTATTATAATTAGTAATGAACACAAAAATCTGTATAAAATATGTTCATCACAGCATTATTGATAATATTGAAAATGGACTGACAAATAGTTAAATTAATAAAAGTATGACTATACAAATGAATATTACTTAGCCATTAAAAATTAGATTTTCAGAAATTTTGTATTAGCCTGAGAAAGTGTTAAGTACAACAAATGAGGACATGAAATTATATGGATAGTAGGATCCCAGTTACATGAAAAATGGGGAGCATAAAAAAAGTAAATAGAAAGTATAACTGTAGAATTATTGGTGATTTTTATCCTCTTATCTTCATTTCTTTGTTATTTTTCTAATTTTATTCAATTAACATATATCGAATTATAATTAAAAATGTAAAGAAACTACATATCCAAAATCAAAGTATACAGCTTTGTATTTTCACAGCTGTTGACTACACCAAGGACCAGATATTGTCAAGATGAACAAACTAATTAGAATTATAGCTCCACTTATTTTAGCTTTCTCAACAACCATTTCACTCCCTGGATCTCCCTCCATCTGTCATCAGCGATGGGAGCAGTGGACTCTGACACTCATTACTCTCAGAAAAACACCCTATGTACACAGGACAAACATATGGTTTTTGAGACCCTCCTTCAAGAAGTAAGTTTGCTAATATACATAATATACATAATGACACTGATTTTTTAAAAGGTGCCTATTCAAAGTTGTTTCAGTTAGAAAAGAATCTCACATTCAATTATAAATAGTGGGATTCCAGCCTAAAAGAAAAAACTATAGAAACAGTTTATTAGCACAAGAGGACAAAGTTCTCTGGATAATAAAAACACAGAAAATTCCCTGTCATCCTGCAGAGATATTTAATTAATTGATTTAAGCAACCTGATTAACTAAATGTTCTGATTTTTAAGTTGTTGCATATGATTTGTTAATAGTCTTAAAATCATGCTGAATATCAGCTATCAGAAAGAAAGATCAAATTATAAAATTCTTATGGATTGTAACTATATTAAGGTCAGGGTCATCTGTCTGAACATTTAGATTTGTACTACAAATGAAAAGAAATAATTGCTAAAAAAGAGGTTTAGCACAGGCTTGCAGGATATAAATCACACTTAAAATACACACAGAACAACAACATACAACCAAACAAAACCAGGTTTTTAAAACTGCTTCCTCACGCTTGTGTGTGTAAATGTGTGTGTTTATAAATGTATGCCTTCTTAATTGCAGAACAGCATTCCTATCCTCAAAGTATCATTTGCAAAATAAAGATAATTCTGTTTCCCCTAATATTTCCCCTAATATTTCATGGAAGAAAAATGAACTTCTATGGCATCATAAGAAAGATATATTTGGCCTTCGTCCCCAGTTCCTGACACAAAGCTCTTAAATCCCTTAGAATTTCCTGAGGTAGCTTGTGGCAGGCCCCTAGAAAGCTTCAGGATAGGAATTAGTTGCCAGAAAGAATGAACTATAATTAAAAGCTTGGAACTTTCAGTCCCACCCCAAGCCTCCAGGGAGATGAGAGGGACTGAAGACTGAATTAATGATGGATCATGTTTTTTTGATGAAATCTCCATAAAATCCCCTAATCAATGGGATTCAGAGAGCTTTCAGGTTGGTGAACACATCAGGATGCTAAGAGGGTGGCACACCTAGAAAGGATGTGGAAGCTCTGTGCAATCCCTCCATACGTGGCCCTATGCATCTCTTCCATTTGGCTGTTCCAGTGCTGTATTTTTTTATAATAAACTGGTAATTATAGAGTGCCTTACTGAGTTCTGTGAGTTATTCTAGCAAGTTATCAAGCCTGACTAGAAGGGTTGTGGGAACCTCTGAATAAGTCAGACAGAGTGCAAGTAACCTACAGGCCCAATACTTGCAACTGGCATTTAAACTGAGTGCAGTCTGATGGAACTGAGCCCTTAAACCTGTGAAGTCTGAAGCTAACTTCAGGTAGTTAGTGTCAGAATTGAGTTGAACTGTTGAATACCTAGTTCATGCCCAGAGAATCAGAACTGGTTGTTGCTACTGGAAAACACCCCAGCTTCCTAAATATATTCTCTGTTTCACTGAGGAAAGATCACCAGTAACTTTCAGAAAGCCTTTTTAAATTCAATTTATGCTCAAATAATTAGAGTAAATAATGAAAATGAACATTTAATATCTCCCATGAAGGTATGTAGTGTCTCTTAAATCTTAATAGTTTAAAGTATAAAATCAGTCTTTTTAGAACACAGCATCAATTCCAGCATGGCTTACTTGTATTCTTTTTTATTTGAGAGCAGTTCTTACCATAGTAATATTCCCCATGGGGCTGTGAAAAAATGTAGTCATATTCCATATGACCTTGGATTTTCCTTCAGGCAATGCATGTAGAAACAGCTACTCCACACATTATTTTGGCCATTTGTATCATTTATTTCTCCTGCCCTAATTTTTCCTTATTGAACTTTAATTTGCTATCAACTCGCTAATTTTCTGAATCATCAAGTATTTTATATTTATTTTATATTATAACTCCAAATTCTAAAGTTACTTCATCACCAAAATCATTGATGAAACATCTACAAAAAAAAAAAGAGCCACAGACCATTCCTATTCAAGACTGGAGGGAATTTTGAATTACACAGCCATTCAGGAGGATATTTTCCTAATATGTATCAAACATCTTCAAAGTATGTATTCCCCTTTGTCCCAGCAATACAAGTTCTAAGATTTCACCTTCAATAAATGATCAGAGCTGCATACAAAACTTTATGCCCATACATGATTTATAGAATTATAACTACCAATATAAAAAAAAACCTGTCACCAGTCTGAATATCTAATAATAGAGATCAAATTGTGATATATCATATAACTCAACTAAAAATGTTTTTGAAAATATGTGAAGTTATGGAAAAATATTTCCAACATGACATTAAATGTACAGTAAAACATAAAACAGTAAATGCAGTAAAACTGCAAATTAAAAAAATCTACAGACATATAGACATTAATATAGTGATAGATTTAGAGACAAAAGGGGAAACGGAAAAAGAGAGGGAAGGAACAAAAGAAAAAGAGAAAGATAAAAAGAGGGAAAGAAGAGAAAAGACAGACTTACTGACCAAAATAAAAGCAACCCTTCACCATGAGTTGAGGAAGTCTGAACGATATTATTTTCTTACTTATACTTTTCTATATGCACTAGTCCATTTTGCACTGCAATAAAGGAATACCTAAGGCTGAGTAATTTATAAAGAATATAGGTTTATTTGGCTCATGGTTCTGCAGATTGTAGAGAGGCACGGTGCCAGCTTCTGCTTCTAGTGAGGCCTCAGGAGGCTTTCACTCATGGTAGAAGGCACAGGGAGCTAGTGTGTCACATGATAAGAAAAAGCAAGAAAAGGAGGGAGGTCCCAGACTCTTTTTCACAACCAGATCTCAAGTGAAATGGTTACCACAGGGAGGCCCCAAGGCATTCCTGAGAAAGCTGTCCCCACGACCCAAACACCTCCCACTAGGCCCCACCTGTAATCTTGAAGATCACATTCCAACACGAGATTTGCAGGAGACAAATATCAAAACCATATCACTATAGTTCCCAAATTGTCACAATAAACATTAAAAGACATATAAGACAGAAAACTATCTTCATACTGATCCTACAGAAATTGTCCCTATTCTATATTTTTCTAAGTGGGAATTATAGAATATGCAGAAGACTGAAACTGGACCCTTATCCCATACCATATACAAAAATCAACTTAAAATGCAATAAAGACTTAAACATAACATGAAACCATAAAACTACTAGAAGAAAACACAGGGAAAGAGCTGCATAACATGGGTCTTGACAAATATACTTTGAATGTGACAGAAGGACAGGCAACAACAAAAAAATAAGACAAAAGGGATTGCATTAAACTTAAGTGCTTCTGCACAGCAACGGAAACAATCAACAGAATGAAGGAACAACCTGAAAAATAGGAGAAAATACTTGCAAACCATATATCTTATAAGGGGTTAATATCCAAAATATACAAAGGACTCCAAAAACTCAATAGCAAGTCCCCATATGCACAGGCAACCAAAGCAAACATAGACAAATGGTATCACACTAAGTTAAAAACCTTCTGTGCAGCAAAAAAAATCAATAAAGTGAAGGGACAACCCAGAGAATGCAAATAAATATTTGCAAACTATCCCCAACAAGGAATTGATAGCCAGAATATATAAGGAGCTCAAACAACCCTATAGGAAAAAATATAATAACCCGATGAAAACACGGGCAAAAGATTTGAATAGACATTTCTCAAAAGAAGACATAGAAATGGCAAACAGACATATGAAAGTGTTCACAGCATCACTGATTATCAGAGAAACGCAAATCAAAACTACAATTAGATTATCGTCTCATCCCAGTTAAAAGGGCTTATATCCAAAAGACAGGCAATAACAACTACTGGTGAGGATGTGGAGAAAAGGGAACCTTTGTACACTGTTGGTGGGAATGTAAATTAGTACAATCACTACGGAGAACCGTTTGGAGGGTCCTCAAGAAAACTAAAAATTGAGCTACCATATGTGCAGCAATCTCACTTTGGGTGTATACTCAAAGGAAATCAGTATATTAAAGAGATATTTGCACTCTATGTGTTGTAGCACTATTTACAATAACTAAGATTTGGAAGCAACCTAATTGTGTATCAACAGATTAATGGAAAAAGAAAATGTGGTACATATACACAATGGAGTACTATATTCAGCCACAAACAACAATGAGATACAGTCATTTGCAACCACATGGATGGAACCGGAGATAATTATATTAAGTAAAATAAGCCAGGGACAGAAAGACAAACATTGCATGTTCTCACTTATTTGTGGGACCTAAAAGTCAAAATAATTGAACTCTTGGACATAGAGAGTAGAAGGATGGTTACCAGAAGCTGCGAACAGTAGTGGGGGACCTGGGGAAAGGTGGGGATAGGTAATGGGTACCAAAAAAAAAAAATAGAATGAATAAGACCTACTATTCAATAGCACAATAGGGTAACTATGGTCAATAATGTGTTCCTAACTCAAAAGATAAATGTTTGAGGGGACAGAAACTGCATTCTCCATAATGTGGTTATTTCACATTGCATTCCTGTATCAAAGTATCTCATGTACCCCATAAATATATACACCTACTATGTACCCACAAAATTTTTAAAAAACATAAAATAAGAGTTTTAAAATTCAATAGCCAGAAAAACTAAAAATGTGCAAAATACATGAATAAAAAATACTCCAAAGAAGACATATGAATAACAAACAGGTGTACTTTTTAAAAAGCTCAACATCAGTAATCATTAGGGAAATGCAAATTAAAACCACAATGAGATATCATCTTACCCAAGTTAAAATGGCTTTTATCAAAAAGACGAAAGAAAGCAAGTGTTGGTGAGGATGTGGAGAAAAGGAAATCTTTGTACACTGTTGGTGAGAATATAAATTAGTACAACATCTATGGAAAACAGTATGGAGATTTCTCAAAGAACTCAAAATACAACTACCATATGATTCAGCAATCTTACTTCTGTGTATACATCCAAAGGAAATGAAATCAGTATGTCAAAAAGATATCTGTACTCCAATGTTTGCTGCAGCATTATTCGCAATAGAAAAGATGTGAAATCAACCTGTGTCCATCAATGGATTAACAGATAAAGAAAAATATGTAATAATGAAATGCTATTCAGTCTTTAGAAACAAGTTTTGTCATTTCAGCATTAATGAACCTGAAAAACATGCTGAGTGAAATGAGCCAGGCACAGAGAGACAACTTCTGCATGATTTCACTATATGTGAAATCTAAAAAAGTCAAACCTATAGAGACAGAGATAGAATGGTGGTTTCCAAGGGTGGGGGCCAGAGAGAAAAGGGGAGATGTTAGCTAAAGGGCACAAAGTTTCACTTAGACAAGAGGAATAACTTCTGGAGATCCATGGTACAACATGGTGACACAGTTAATAATGTTTTGTACACTTGAAAATTCCTAAAACAATATATCTTAAGTGTTCTCACCACACACAAAAAATAAGTATATGAGGTGACTGCTATGTTAATTGGCTTGACTTAATCATTTCTCAATGTCTATATATTGAAAATACCATACTGTATACTTTAAATTTATAAAATTTTTATTTGTTGATACCTTAATAAAGCTGGAAAAATTAATTAATAAACGAAAGATTTTAGCTAATTAAAAAAAGAAAAATGAAGAAGCATTTTGTATGAAGTCTCAGAGCTCTGCACCAATCAATTTTTGATTGTGAAAAGAAGCTTAGCCTGTAGCGCTTACCTCCGCAATTCTGAGACATCTTCAACTGTAAAATACACCATTGATTCAACAACAGCTTAGGTGTAGACAAGGGGAATCAGAATGAAAGAACAGAACTTTCACATTGAACATAACTTCAACCGAAATTTTAAAGGGCTTTCAGAATTGAGGAAACATCGTCCATGAAATGAGAATTCTGCCTCCTAGCTTCTCTGATCTATCTTCCTGATCAGCTTTCCCAAATTCCACTGAGCCCATTGACTTCAGCCATTTCCACAGTCCATTTCCATATCCCTTCCTCTGAATGCCTTTTCTGTTTTTTTCACGAATTCAAAGGACACACGGATTTTGGAAGTGTGGCAGAAAACTTTCCAGTATGACCAAGCAGCAAGCGACTATCCCCTGTATCCCCAATGCCGTGAATACTGGCTCACAGTAGGCACACTACTAAATACTAGTGAGTAAATGAATGAATGAATGAATACATCAATATAGGTCTTACAATCACAGGGCTACTTGGCCAACTCTTAACCCTGGCTGTCATCAGTAAGCCTTTGTCAATTACATACTAGGAGAATAGCCTTGGAGTGAGAATAGGTTCGGAAGGGAACTTAATTAGTTAAACAAAAGGTCACATCTGTCTCTCTTCACTCAATAAGACATCCTCTCTTCACTATTTCCACTGAGTCTACTCTCTCCAAACTATGCCCTTCTACAGTATAACCTTAAACTTTCACCAAAATAATTATTGAGTAAAGAAAATATAGTAGGAAAGGTAAAATCTAATTCACATACAGTTTTAGGTCAGAGGGTAAGCTATAAGGAAGAAAATCAGATTTTACCTTTTGTGAGACCTACTCTAAATACTTGCCAAGAAAGCAAGAAACTGAAGGACACTGGCTAAACACTCCTTAAATCACTGAGATGAATGTAATAAGGCAACATGTGAGTGCAGGAGGAAGTCCTCATGTATCATGATGGTGAAATACGCATTTATCAAATCCCAGTGTGGGGTGCAGCAGAGCTGGCAATGCTAGAACAGTAAGAAATTACAAGACTTTTGAGATAATTAGTTTAATAGTTTCAGTAAAGTTTGGACAAGGTCTAACATGTAATTTTTGGATTAGATCCATCTGACAAATTTCCTAATTATTGTTATAGTTTCAGCACATACTGTACTGTAAAGTGTTCCATAGATTAATGTCATATGAAATTTTACATAAAAGAATGAGGATTTACTCAAGATTTCAAATTTTTCTACTTTAATTATTAAGGGCCCCTGTGGAAGCCTTTCCAGCAGAGAGTCTGTGCGTGACAGAAGGCTTGCAAAGATAAAAGGATACAGGCTTCTTTTTTTCCTTCTGTTCCCATCAAAACAAATCAACTATCTATCATTTTTCTCGTGTTGAAAAAAGAGTTAGCTAAGCGTGGATTTTAATTGTCTATGGTCTCTTAACACTATTTTTTTTAATTCCATCCCACACCTTTTGATTTCAAATTGCTTCTTTGTTTTGTCACAGGAATGATCTCTGGATTCTGGCAGAATTTCACATGGGAACATGTATCACATATATTTTATAAGATAACAGAAAGGACAGTGATTCAGAGATTTAGAAACATGTACACATGGCACAACCAGTAATCACATTCCACTATGTAAATCCATAAAAGGAAATAGGGAGCAGATATGTACTATTCACATGGTTTTTTAAAAAATATTTTGGAAGAACTATAGGTGTTTCGTGGTTACACCGGTATTTTACACACTGAAATTGACACAATCCTCATCACAAAGATAACATATTGTTCGTAGAGTACATTTTAAAAGTCTGATGAATTACATAACTCAAATTCATAAACTTCACAAATTTGGAATCTTTATAAGGCTATATATACCCTGGCAGTGAAAAAAAGTTCCATATCATAAAATAAGAATGAACATAGGATGAATCCAGAAAGCAAAGAAATAACCAGAAGAGACAACTGAGAGAGGTTGTGACAACCCCAGGGAAGACACCAGGCTTTTCAGGACCAGCTGATCCAGGGCCTTAGCTTCAAGGGAAAGAGGAGATTAAAGAGGGGAGATGATGAGGTACAGAGTCCTGTGGAAAAGGTAAATGGCCCTATCCAAAAAAGTCATTTTGTAAATGACAAATTAGGAAACTGATTTTTTTTCTAACTTCTATTATGTAAAGCCTTCTGAGTATACTGAAGATACAGACTTAAGAAAGTGCAGTACCACAGGCAGATTTTCTTTAGGGCTCATTATTAATTCTGATAAAGGATCCTACTTCTCATCAGTCTCACTCATTTAAATTTCATTGAGGAGAACACCACAAATTTCAGACAGCTACTGACAGTGTGTCATGGCTTCTTCTCTCAGGGCTCCATTTTACAAGTAAATCGAATACTTCCTTTATTATAGTCTACATGGATTTGCATGCCTAAAAACAAAATAGAGCTCTACTTTCACTAGCCTAAAATAACTTATTAAGAGAGAGGGACTGTTTCACAAATATGGAGCCCTTCCATTCTATACATCTTCTGGCACATGATGCCCTTTGCATTTTTGGCCCTTTAAACTCATTCCTTAACTTGTTCCAGATATCAAACACACAAAGGTAATATAGCTCTTGTTGCAGGTTAGCCAGAACTCAGGACTGGTCCTCTAGTTTACAGGTTCTGTGAATAAGTATCCCCTGAAATCAGAGAATAACAGATTCAATCTACTTTCATACCACAGAAGTTGCTCTTCTCCACTGAAAACCCATCAATTCATAGGATCCATGCTACTTACCCCACTACCCCACTAAGTACCACTACAACCCCAAACAAGCTAAATACTAGAAGACCGTTTTTTGTTTTTGTTTTTGTTTTTGTTTTTGAGACGGAGTCTCGCTCGCCCAGGCTAGAGTACGGTGGCGCGATCTCGGCTCACTGCAAGCTCCGCCTCCCAGGTTCACGCCATTCTGCTGCCTCAGCCTCCCGAGTAGCTGGGACTACAGGCGCCCACCACCACGCCCGGCTAATTTTTTCTTTTCTTTTCTTTTTTTTTTTTTTTTTTGTATTTTTAGTAGGGACGGGGTTTCACCATGTTAGCCAGGATGTAGAAGAATATTTTTTTAAAAATACAACACTCATGGCTGGGCACGGTCGCTCACGCCTGCAATCCGAGCACTTTGGGAGGCCAAGGTGGGCGGATCACGAGGTCAGGAGTTGCGGACCAGCCTGACCCAACATGGTGAAACCCCCTCTCTACTAAAAATACAAAAATTAGCCAGCCATGGTGGCACGTACCTGTAATCCCAGCTACTCGGGAGGTTGAGGCAGGGGAATCGCTTGAACCCAGGAGGCGGAGGTTGCAGTGAACCGAGATCACACCACTGCACTCCAGCCTGGGAGACACAGCGAGACTGTCTTGGGGACTAGGGCAGAGGGAAACACCAATAAATAGCATAAAGCATATGTCCATGGGCACTAGGGGAGGACACACAAAACAGAAATTCGTCTCTAGGTCTCCTCCTTGTAGCACGCACCATTCAAGTGAAAAGAGTCAAAAATCCTGCAGTCTAACAACTGCTGTCTTCTCATCCTAGACAAGTATAATCATGCATCCCATAATAATGAGGATACCTTCCAAGAAATCCATCCTTAGGCAATTTCATAACTGTGTGAACACCATAGAGTGCACTTACACAAATCTACATGATATAGCCTACTACACACCTAGGCTATAGAGTATAGCCTATTGCTCCTATGCTGCAAACCTGTACAGCACATTATTCTACTAAATACTGTAGGCAACTGTAACACAATCATAAATATTTGTGTATCTAAATATATCTAAACATAGAAAAAGTACAGTAAAAATACGATATAAAAGATTTTAAAATGGTATACCTGTATAGGGCACTTAAGATGAATTGTTCTTACATGACTGGAAGTTGTTGTGGGTGAGTCCATGAGGGAGTGGTGAGTGAATGTGAAGGCCTAGCACATTACTGTATACTACTGTCAACTTTATAAATACTGTACACTTAGGCTACACTAAATATATTTAAAAATTTTTCTTTCTTCAATAATAAATTAGCCTTAGCTTACTAAAGCTTTTTACCTTATAAACATTTGAGATTTTTTTTAACTTTTTGACTCTTTTTTAATTACACTTAGCTTAGAAACACATATACATTGTACAGCCATATCCAATACATTTTTTCTTTATGTCCTTATTCAATAAGCTTTTCCTATTTTAAACTTTTGTATTTTTTTTTACTTCTTAAACATTTTTGCTAAAAACTAAGACATAATCACATACATTAGCTAGACATACACAGGGTCAAGAACATCAATATCAATGTCTTCGACCTCCACATCTTGTCCCACCGGAAGGTCTTCAGGGGCAATAAAATGCATGGACCTGTACTTTGATAACGCCTTCTTGCAGATTGTGTCCTGTATGACGTGCCTGAGACTGTTTTGCAATTATCTTTTTTTTTAATAAGTGGAAAGAGTGCACTCCAAGATAATGATAAAACGTATAGTAAACACATAATCAAATAACATATTTGCTCATTATCATTATCAAGTATTTATGTATCATGCATAATCGTGTCATACTTGTACATGACTGGAAGTGCAGGTGTGTTTACACCAGCATCACCACAAACATGTACGCAATGTACTGGGCTATAACATTGTGATGGCTCCTAAGTCACCAGGAGACAAGGATTTTTCAGCTTCATTATAATCTTATGAGACCACCCTTGTAAATGCACTCTGTCATTGACTGAAACATTGTTATGCAGGGCATGACTGTATACCAAACATTCCAAATTCCATGCTTCACCTACCAATCAGAACTTGCCTTCCTCAAAATTTGTGATCTAACCAATTAGAGATCACGAATCCAAACAAATTCATGACAGTCAAAAACTGGCCTCAAGCTGACATCACAGCCAGGCCTTGGTTCCCATGAGAGATACAGGCAGAACAGTAGCAGAAGGGACATCTGTTTTTTATTTTTAGTAATGCCATTTGTATTACGCAATTTTTAGAGTCTTTTTTGTCATGCTATCTTGTGATAATGAAAGGGGTGTTTTACTGATAATAGCATAAATCTATTTCATCTAATAAATGGAACACTCAAGCAATAAAAACTAGCCTTGGCTGTATCAGCGTGTTAAGTTCAGCTCCAGGGTAATCAATTAAAATCAATTGTTTAAAACCATAAAAATTTTTCAAAGTAGCTCCTGCTGTAAAAGATACTCAGATTTTTACCTTAACGTGGTTTCTGAGTCTAATTGTCCTTTCAGTTACTACAAGAAAATTGTAAAAGTATCCCCTCCTTACAAATATTACTGAAATACAGAAAATAAAAGAAAATAATTAATTTATACATATAGTATATGTGACAATTTATCTTAAAATAAAACTTTTGAGATATTCTTATAATAAAAACATGTACTTTGCTGGATGAAAGGATTTTTCTGCTAAATTTACTTTCCTATGTCATTATAGATTACAGATACGTAGGCTCACGGCCCAGATCTGGACTTCTGAAAGACAACTGTTACTGAGGCTGAGGTGAGGACATGTGGAGAGATGAAGAGGCCAAAACTGAGAGGCCATTTAACAGAATACTGCCATAATCCTACTTCTGTCTGAGAAATGAAAGGTCCAAACAGGGCAATAGGAGAAAAAGTGTCAGGACAGAAAAGACATAACTGAAGTAAAATCAAAAGTACTTTGGGATCCATTAGCTACACTATACTAGGGAAGAAAAGATATCAAGAATGACCCCCAAGTTCCAGCTTGCACAACTATCTAGACAGTGATAATATAAACTGAGAAAAGAAGGCAGAAACAAAAGAGACGTGCAGGAAGGGCCAGCTAGTGCCACATGTTTCTTACCTAACTGCAAGGTAGAGCTGTGGTAGGCCATTGGGAAAATGAAACTGGAGCTCAGGAAAGAGATGGATATTGAGAAACCATGCAGGTGGCAGCTGAAGCCATGAAATAGACTGAGGCAAAAAATCCAAATTTACTTTTGCAGTAGGAAAGGTTGTTTTAAATATTTTAAAACAATTCTGTTTCTATCAACTGTTATCTTAATTCAAAGGTAATAATAAACCTTATATTTCTCACAGAACTTTTCTAGCATAAAATGACTGAAGTAATATAAACATCTTAACCATAAGCCCACATAATTTGCCTCTCTATAGACCATTAACATTGTATTTTTACCTACAATGACTAAGCCTATGCTCATCATTCTGATAACCATTCTGTGTAGTGTGTGACAACTCAATGACAGAAATTCAGTTCCACAAATATGTTGTGACAGCATACCACACTTGAGGCCCAAACTGTGCTAGAATCCAAACATAAAAAGATGAATTAGATATATTTCTTGCTTTTTTACAGTCCATAGTGATGGGGGAAATGGTGGAAAGAGAAAAGAAAAATTTAAGAACAATTCAATCTGATAAAAGAATAAAGAAAGTCAGAGAACAGAGGATGACACTCATAGGATCATCCTAACCGCCGGGCTTCCCCACCCAAAAGTTCTTAAACTCACACTCAGTGAGTCTCTAAGAAAAAGAATGGCTGGATTGCCTGAAGTCACCATCCACCCATATCATTTCTTTTCTACAAAGCACGCAAATACCACAGGAATCTTATTGAAGGCTTCAGTGGTTATTTAACATTTATTATTATTATTATTGAAACAGGTTTTGCTCCATTGCCCAAGCTGGAGTGCAGTGGCATGATCACGGTTCACTGTAGCCTCAAACTCCTGGGCTCAAGCGATCCTTCTACCTCAGCCTTCCCAGTAGCTAGAACTACAGGCATGCACCACCATACCTGGTTAATTTTTTTTTTATTTGTTGTACAGATGGGGATCACCCTATGTTGCCCAGGCTTATCTTTTATTATTATTATTAATTACAATAATTATAACTATTTCATAGTAAAGTACAACTACAATTTATGAATTATTATTATAAAAATGGAGATTAAACAAATAATTGAGGCCATGATGATGGATAAATTAAGAGGCACCAAGAAATAAACCAATAATTTTCATGAGGATCTTTCCTTGTAAGTCCTTGTACTTCATGTAAACGGTTGTAGAAAGTGGAACAAAATTTCAGGAAATCTGGACACTGACCACCCAAACCCAAGGCAGTTCAACTTCCAAACTTCGTGGTTGACAAGTTCTATCTGGCCTGGTTAGACTATGATTGTATAACTGAGGCCATTAAATTGCTTTGTAACTAAGATCAAACTTATCAATGAAAGATGACGAGTAAGCAGAGAAACTTGAAATGGCCATGAGAACAGCCATAGCAATGAAACACCTCGGGGACACTTGGCTGAAATTGTATCCAAAGCCTAGGCTTCTTCTTCCTTCATTATAGTTTTTAGTGGCCCGTTTGAGTTACTTATGGTTACCATGAGCTTTCTGTCCAGGAAGGAATGTGCACGTGTAAATCTACAGAATTCTGTGAAAATTGATGTTGTATCTATAGTTTTCCCTCCCTAAACTCTCATATTTACAAATGATAGTATTGAGATTGAGCAGAAAATTTATACATACAGCAATTAAGGTATGACAGTGGGCTCTGCTTTGAGTAAACTGGTATTGATAAGAGATATTTTAACTGGGTGTCAGCCAATTTTGAAGCAACCTTTTTTTAAAAAAAAAAGCAGCAATATTTCCTGTTTCATCTTAACCATCTAAAATGCCTTAAGGGGCACTTTTAAATTAAATTTTATTCACTCAGTATAAAAGACTTCTTAAACTAGACACATATAGCACATTAAACCTATTTAAGTGGTAAGGGGGAAATTATCACAGTTTTACTGCATTAAAATTTAAAACTTGTGTTCATTGAAGACATCATGAAAAAGTAAAGAGGTAAGCCACAGCCTAGGCAAGACATTTTTAATACAACTCTTCAATAAAAGGTGACTATTCCTAGTATCTAAAGAGTACCTATAAATTAATAAAGAAAAGATAATCCATTAAAAATGGGCAAAATATATAACAAGCAATGCACAGAAAAAGAAAATACTATGCAAACATAAAAAGACAGTGACATATATACAAAAAGAGACATGTTAAAAACTGTTCATGCCTTCACTGTCTGTAATAAAAATGATAAATTACGTATCTGTTGATAAAACAACTAAATAAATTGAGGTATATTAATACAAACAAATACTATTAAGCAATGAAAAATAAATGAACTAGAGTTACATCCATCAAAATGAATAAATTTCACAGTTAAAAGAAAAAAGCAAGGTATTAAAATGCATATAATTTAGGTAATTAATATAAATAATGCAATATATATTGCTTAAAAACATATCCATATGTAGACAAAGTATAAAGAAATGTATGGAGTGGTATATCCCAAGCACTATGATTACTTCTGCAGGTGAAGGAGGAGTTGCAGTCAGAAAAAGGAGAAATTTGTTCTGTCTTGTAAAGATCTATTTTTTTTTTAACCTGGGAGGTGGGTACACTCATATTTGTTGTATTACTGTCATTTGTTGCTTAATGACAGAGATGCGTCCTGAGAAATACATTATTAGGTAGTTCTGTCATTATGCCAACATCATAGAAAGTACTTAACAGGAACCTGGATGGTACAACCTACTACAAACACAGGCCCTATATGATATTGCCTGTTGCTTTAGGCTATGAACCTGTGCAGCACGTTACTGCATTGAATACTTTAGGCAACTGCAAAACAATGCTAAGTATTTGTGGATCTGAACATACATAAATATAGAAAAAGTACAGTAAAAATGCGGTATTATAATCTTATGGAATTACCATAGTATATGCAGACCACTGTTTACTGAAATGACATCATGTGGTACATGACTGCATTTTGTTGTGCTTTTTTATAATACACATATTTTAAAACTCTTATTTTCCCTTAGAATAATTGAATAATCTTAGATGTGACTTAAAAACAAGGGCCTAAACATAGAATTTGAATAAAGAATTCATGTCGTTAATATAGTCAAGCCCAACCCCACTGCTGAAGGAAGTATTTACTGTGAATGTTACCAAAAAATGCAGAAAGTTGTCTTTGTAAAGCATTGCTCTACCTTTTGCAGCAGAACATTACATTTCAGTTCTACCTGAAACACCTCTCTGAACTCTCTTTCTTCCACATATATAGAAGACCTTTTAAATAATCAAACATTAAATGCTTCCACATTTTAGAAGGGATAAGCAATAAATTATGTTTTCAGATATAAACTACATCAAAAATATATGCACATTTACATTATTTTTTAAGTGCCCAAAGCCCCTTTAAACCTAAGCAAGGCACCATATCAGGATACCATTCATACAATTCTTGTCAGAACCTGAATACTAAAGGACACAATTTGTTGTGGCAAGTTTACTCAGCAGGTAAGGAAAGCCTAAGCCAAAGTTCACCTCTTCCAGGAGGTCTTCTTCCCTAACAATTTCATCCCATAGTGATTGTCCCTTCTCTTAACTCTTGTTGGAGTACTCATCACCTAAACCAATCACCATCTGCTTTTGTCCTTTCTCTCCTCTATTAAAGTTCCTTGAGGGTCAGGGGCTATGTCATCTTCCCCTTCTTCACTCCTCCACCAACACCCCCAAGAGGGTCTGCATAAGTCGATATGTTCTCAATTGAATTGGGGAACAGAAAAACTAAGCCCTAGCCTTCAGAAGAGAGGGCCTGCAGGCTGAATCTAGCTCTACACTTTGCCAGCTGAATGACTCACAGCAATCTCTGCATCTCATTTCATCCATAAAGCAAGAAATATGTTAGTAACAATTGTTTTAAATTGTTTCAAAGATGAAAGCAAATCATTGTTGAAAAGCATTTATGATAGTACCTGGCACACAGTAGGCACTTAAGAATTATTAGTTATTATCATTACTAGTACTAGTACTACTACTACTATTACAGCCATACTATTATGCTATTTATTTGGAGGGAAGAAATGAGTCTTGGAAACCACTTAATGCTTCATTTTAAGGTCTCCTTCCTTTTATTAATTTAACCATTATATTGATCAATGTCTTCCTTGACACCCAATCAGTAATCTTGAATCCAAAATGCAGATCCTGTGTAACTAGAAGAACAATTGGTCAATTCTGTGCCCAAATGTTCACTCTTCTAGCAATGGTAATTGGTGACTTAACAAAAGCATCTATCATAATTGCTGTTATTAAAGTTTGCACTGACCTTGTATCCCTGTCTTACCTGCTAAAATAATTTAATTCCAATATATTTGCAAAATCATAGATACTTTCATAAATTCATTACAAATATTGATTCTTCCAAAACATATATATCCCTTCTCATTTAAAACAGAATGTAGGATGGGCGTGGTGGCTCATGCCTGTAATCCCAGCACTTTGGGAGACTGAGGCAGGTGGATCACAAGGTCAGGAGTTCGAGACCAGTCTGGCCAACAAGGTGAAACCCTGTCTCTACTAAAAATACAAAAATTAGCCAGGCGTAGTGGCGCACACCTGTAATCTCAGCAACTCAGGAGGCTGAAGTAGGAGAATTGCTTGAACCTAGGAGGCGGAGCTTTCAATGAGTGGAGATTGAGACACTGCACTCCAGCCTGGGCAACAAAGTGAGATTCCATCTCAAAAAAAAAAAAAAAAAAAAAAAAAAAACCAGAATGTAAATGTATAATGCATTAATCTGGTCATTATTCTACCACACAAAGTATATTTGCAATGCTTTGGTATTTAGCAATGATAGATTTATAGCATTCTTCTGAAAGCACCCTGGTGATTAAAATACATTTTAAAGCAAATTAAAAATAATTTTAAATAAGCAGCTCTAGGATAGTTCAGGTATTCTGAGGAAGCATGATTCTGCAGATTTAAATTCAGGAAAGTTTGACACAGCGCTAACTGCTAACAGCATTATTTGATCTGGATAGATGTGCAAACATTGAACACCAAAAAGCATGTGTCAATAATTCATAGGTCTAAAGTCAACTCTCTTGAGCAAGGAAAATGTATCTTTCTATTTCTTTTCCTATATCCCAAGACACTTTTTTACTGTGAGAAAATTCTTTCCTCTTCGCCTGCCAGTAGAAAGATCACCTGTTACAATCAGATGTTCTGCTGACTTCGGTTGTTTTCTTCCATTAAGACTAGGCAGAGAGCTAGCTCTATATGCATGTCACTAAACAACAAAAGATAGGAATCAGTCTGGAAATTCGGCACTCCCTACATGCCCAGTAATCTTAACTTCACAACCCACTTTAGGCAGATTTATGAGATTTTCCTGAGAACTCTATCTAGGCAGGTAGCATGTTTCCTAGACTTTGTTCATGCTGAGAGCCAAGCTGAGATCCCAGCATCCCTCTGGGCATACCTAATCTCCTATGTATAGGTCCTAAACACATCTGAATTTCTGCCTCCCCTGCCCTGTTCATTCCCCTTCATCTACCAGCTCCCAAAACCATAATAACATGGGAATAGTCAACTAGCTTGGGCTATGACCACTTTGAGACAAAGGCCTTATAGATACACTGTCAATCAGAAACCAGATATCAAGATAATGATGGGCTACAATGAGTTAATAAAAAGAAAATGCAATGATTTGTTGCTACTTCAAAATAAAAATTTGTATGCATTTATCCATCAAACTGTGACCTTGAGACATAAGAAAATGAAACCAGTAATAAACTTCATTTTTTTTTCATTTTAACTAACATTTTAGAATTTTATAATCATATTTCACTCTTGGGAGTCCAGCTCAGATAACCACTTTGTCAGCAAACAACCTTGCAGTACAAGGAAATTAACAGACTAATAAACATATGGAATTGAAATATTAAAAGAACAGGCTGGGTGCCATGGCTCATGCCTGTAATCCTAACACTTTGGGAGGCCAGGGAAGGCAGATCACCTGAGGTCAGGAGTTCGAGACCAGCCTGGCCAACATGAAACCCCATCTCTACTAAAGTAAGTACAAAAATTAGCTGAGCACAGTAGTGCACACCTGTAGTCCCAGCTACTCAGGAGGCTGAGGCATGAGAATTGCTTGAACCAGGAAGTGAAGGTTGCAGTGAGCTGAGATTGAACCACTGCACTCCAGCCTGGGTGACAGAGCAAGACTCCATCTCAAAAAAAAAAAAAGAACAATTCACAAATTTGCCAACTGTACCTTTCTACTGCTAAAAAAGGAAAAGCATTTTATTGTGCTTTTTGATGATCAGACCACATCAGAAACATAAATGTGACTAATTTTTTTTTATTTATTTAAAATCACCTGCTACATCCTGAGAACATAGCAGTGATAGAAAGGGATAAACTATTGAGCTTATATTGTTTTCATTCCAGTTGCAGGGGTCACAAAATAAGTAAAATGTATATATTTCAGATTGTGATAAACACGGCTGAGAATACAAACTCAGGTAAGATGAAGAGAGAAGGTAAGGGATTGTTTGCAATTTTAAATACAGTAACAGAAAAGGCTTCAGTTAGTTGACTTTTTGAGCAAAGATGCAAAGGGAAACAAAGGAACAAGCAACGCTGAGGTGAAAAAACATGAAAAGGCAGGGAAGAGAGGGAAGTTGAAAGGCCTGAGTCAGGGGCTGTGATACATACAGCACTTTCCCAAGCAAATCTTATGTGGTCACACCATAATCCTGTGTATTAGGGTTGCCATTATGTCCCTATTACAGATGAAGATCAGAGACTAGGCCATGTTGCCACTTGCCCAATGTCACATAGTAGGCATCAGTGCTAAGATTTTAACCTAGGTGCTATGGTTCAGTCCAGAAATTTTTCTGCCTCAATGACTGCCTCCTAGCTGTGTTCAGTTCTGTGTATTAAATCTTGTCATAAATAACCATACTATACTATACTGTCAGAACTATGCTGTCAGAACTATACTGTCAGAAAGAGTGACAATATTAGTGATGAGTCTACAAACCACAGAGAGCTGCTAAAAAAAGAGAAGACTTAGAGGAATACAACATTTGAAAGATTCCCAAGGAGAAGAGAGAAGAGAGATGTTCAATATTTCTCCGAAAGCAGAACTCAAACCAGTATGTGCAAATTGCAGGGAGACAAATTTCCCATAAATAGTTGAATAAATTATCTAGTGATGGGAGCTGTCCAACAATGAAATGGTCTGTCTTGTGAAGGTATTAAATGCCAATTACCAAGTTACTCAAGCTTAAGCTGCATGGATCTGTCTGAGATGAGAACAAACTTAACATCCACTGATATGAAGACTACAAGGATTGACCAATTTTCCAATTCTGATTCTGTGACTACACAAGCCCCTGGACAGAGTTGTGTGGCAGTTAAAAGTTCCAGTTGTGGAGTCAGACAGCTTGGTTAAAATGCAGGCTCCACCACTTACAGACTTTACCTTTGTAAGCCTCAGTTTCCGTACCTGAAATGAGGGTAATAACAAAAGCTACATCATAGAGTTGTTGTCACGATTAAATGAGATAATCCAGGTAAAGGATTTAACACAGTGCCTGGTACATAGTAAGAACTTGCAAAGTTTAGCTGTTATGATACAGACATGTATATTTAGGAGGATGTGTATAAAATGTATATATAATATGTAAAACATGTGAAAATTTGTTTCCCTCTCTCTGCTTTTACTCTTTTACTCAGCAGTAAGACTAGTTCATTATCCAAAACTGAAGTCTTACAGCATAGTCAATTACATGAGGACACTAATAATAACAGTAATAATAAACCCTTAAAAAGTCAGCTTCTTAGCCTAATCATTTCATATTACATCTCTGTTTATTATCTGCATTATTCTGCAAAAGATGGTGCAGAAAAGTTCATCTTTTAAACATTTTAGGCACTAATTTAAAACTTATGAAAGAAAAATCATAATTTTCTTAATTGAAACAACTATTAAAAATCCAGTTTTTCAGTATGAAAAAGAATATTTAACAATCTTCATCTGTGTTTTTGATGTGTGTGTGTGCAAGAACTCAAGTGTACATGTGTATGTACACACACAGACACACACACATGCTTCCTCTTTCAAAATAAGGGTGCTAAACTAGAAAGCCAATGAATATTTTTATTTAAATCTTAATAAATAAAAGGATTATAGACATTTATTAATGGGGGCAAGTATTTTATGCACCCATGTCTATATTAACAGAAAATGAAGGATAAATAAATATAGAAAGTTGCATCTGTATTCTGAAGTCTGGAGATGCTTCTAGATGATGGAAAGTGAGTTCACAATTTTAGATTAATTCATCATCATTCTTTTGTCACTCTGGAAAAAGTAACATTTATTATTCATAAAGAAGACATTCAGAAATGGACTTGAATGATCAAAGAAAGCCTTCACTTTAGAAAAAACACAGAAAATACCACTATGCTTTACTTCTGCCGTGGGATGCTCATTGCTTTTAGAAAGTTACGGTATGATAGATTATAGAAAAGAAAATGATTACTTTCAAAACAATAGCATTTTATGATATAATAGTGTATGTATGGATTTATATCCATCATCTTATTTAATCCTCCTCATAATCCTGTGATGTACCTTTTATCATCTCTGCTTTATCAATAGAGGCTCAGACAGTAAAAGACGAAGATATAGTTTGACTCCAAAACTTTTAATCTCTCTTCATTGACTGCCAAGTGAACACACTAAATTAGCATAGTTAGACACAGATAATCTATTTCAATATATTTCAATTACAATAAAATACACTTAACATCAATACTGTACTGAATATACTGAATATCATGGACACTAAGGAGCTTTCCACTAGAAGAAATGATACAGTCTGTTGCCCAAGGATAGGGTCAGGACTCCTATCCAGCCTCCACGGACATGAACAGTACTGAAAATTTAATACCTAACGATCAGGTCTTAGAAATTCCTTCCAGACACTCTGTAACTTCTGCTCATTAATCTCAGGTTTGCCCTAGAAAGTAAAAGAGTATAATGTTCACTTTCCCAAATCACCCTCCAACGATCTAAAGCAAACCATCATGCTCTCCCCTGCAAAATTCCTCATTTCTCATAACATCATAATATTGAGTTTCCTTTTCATTCTGGCAGCCCCTCTAATGAGTCCTTGATTTGTCAAAATCCCTCTGCAGTAACACCCAGTATTAAACATTCAATTTGGTGGTGGACATAATCAGTGACAAATTCAACCTTTTTCTAAATTTCACCCAAGATGCTACTAGGTTATTGAACTGTCAGGTCTCAGTGGTGATTCAGACTGTCACAATGGAGAAACAAATTATAAGCCTTTTTTTTTTTAAGCTAGATCTATAGTCATGCAACTGATTCTGCTGAGGACCAAAAACACTGCTACTCTTCCAGCTTGACTTTTCTCCACTGCCTGTGGACAGTCTAGCTACACAGGATTCTTGCTGCCTCCCTAACAAACCACTTGCTCTCATGATTCTGAATCTTTGTCACTGACACTTTCTGAGGAATACATCCTTCCCCCATTTTCCTGCCTACAGGTTCTCTTTCACCCTTCATGGTCCAGTTCAACTGCCTCTTTCTGAAATTAACTGCTCTCTTGTCTGCATTTCCACAGCACTCTGGGATGCTTTTTATCACAAGGTAGTATTTACAGCCATTTGGGGATCTTTCTCCCCTGAGAGCGAGTGAGCCCATCAGAGCCAAGTACTATGTCTTCTTTGTATTATTTCTAACACACAGCTCAGTGGGAAAGATTTAGCCATATTATATATGAATGCCAAATGATAAAGGGTTGTGAGTGAAATCGTTTACAGAAAGGAGTGATTAATTCCAGGTAAGGAATCACAGAAAGTTTCATGAAGTAGATGGTACTTAAGGGAAGACAGGATAAATTAGGGAAATTTATTGATATGGAAATGAGATAATATGGGCAATGGAAAAGGCATCAACAGAGATGAGAAAAGCCATGAGCCTAGCTGGAGTATGGGGCATGGTGAGCCTCAAAGGGAAATGTAACTAATGTCTATTGGACACCTCTGAAAATTGGATACTCTGAATTCACTTTATATTCATTTACTCATTTAATTACTTCATTTTACTACCTCATTTAGAATTATGTAATGTGAAATTTAGTATCACTGTTTAGAGCTAAGGAAATTAAAATTCAGAGAAGGTGGCTTTCTCAAGATTATGCAGTTTACAAGTGGTAAAACTGTGTTTATAATATTCATCTTTCTGTACATATTATTTCCATATTACAATGTCTAGGCTTGGGCGTAGGAAATAAATGTGACCTTGATAGGAATGCACTTCCCTGAACTACCATGTGGTTATCTTGTGCCTGCCCTGATGACCACCATCTCAGCCAACTACCACAGCAACACATGCATGCACGCACGTACACACACACACACACACACACACACACACAGCATGTAGAAACATTAACTCCAAAAGCACTTACAGATAAAGGAGTTGTGTTTTTTTCTAAAGACTTCCCCAGTGAGACAGGAGGAAGTAATACTGCATATCAATCAATTCTAAAAATCACCATAAAAAATCATTTCAAATATATCGTAAAGAGGCAAGACTAACATAAAGGCTAGAAGAGCAGGAGAACTTGACTGCCTAGCTTTGCCCCTTACCAGCTATGTGATCTCAGACAGAGATTACACAACCTCTCTGTGCCTCAGTTTACTCATCTGTAAAATGGGAATCAAAATAGCACCTAACTTATAAAGTTGCTGAGGAGACAAAATTAGTTCATTGACATGTGATCCCTATGAACTCTTATCAATCACACTGTAAACACTCATTGCAATGCTTGATCCACTTGAGACTACTATACAGCCATGATTCAATCCCAGGCTCATGCCTCCAAATCCTGTGTCTCCACATGGACCTGACTATACATTTATGAAGGACTCAAAGAAATAAACTAGTGTGGGTTAGTGTGAACAGGAGGAGGAGGGACTTCTGAAGTGTACCTGGAATGTCTGAAGATGGGAACTCAGAGAGGCAAAAGCAGGGCAAAAGAGCACTTCAAATGCGGTGAACAGAGCAGAGAGCATATAATGGCGTAGGTGTTCATGGAAGAATGCATGAGCTCCTTGACTAAAGAATATGGTATTAGGGAATAAAAGAAAATAGCGTAGGGAAGTTGGGGTCTTGAAAGTCAGTCAGAGGGGTCTTGACGTCTTAAAGTAGACAGCTTGAAAACAATGCAGCCTTCAGAGTGGATGAGTAAAAAAAAAAAAATCCAAGTGGTGTTTTAAGAGGATTAAGCAAGGAAGAAAGGAGTTGAGGGATTGTTGACACCACATAGTAAAGAAGGGCTGGAAGAACTAAGCCAGGATGCTGACAGTGTGCACAAAGAATACAGGAAGTTCTAAAAGATGTTTGTGAAATTGAAGGGCTTGCTTCCAGATTGTTAAAAGAGAGAGCAGGTGATGGAAGACTGGAATATGATTCCAATCCTAGGTCAATGAAGTGATGGATCCCAGTTGGAAAACCTACTAAAATTACTGGAAAGTACAACATGTACAAAATAATACTGATATAATATTTACTCAGCCCACTTGAACTATTCTCTGAAGTTGTTTCTTTCTTTACTGAACTTCAGCTTTTTAATCAATGAGTAATGAAAATGAGGTAAGCACATTAATAATTAAGGAATCCAGTTCCCAGCCATGTAGTTTGAATCAGTAACTTTCTCAGTGATCTCGTGCAGTAGCCATATTTTTGAAAAAAGATGAGAAACTGGGAATTTGTCTATTATTTGCCACTAAAGATTTTTACAGCAGCAGTTTAGCATGAAACATACTGCCAAAGTCTTTGAGCTGAAACAGTTGCTTCATTTGCTGTCTGCAATTATGCTGTAGTTACTTGTATTCACACAGCAATAAGGTAACACAATTTTGGTTTTGGGAAACTCATTTTGATGAAGAGGGTTTACTAGAAATACTTTAAAATACTTTAAAATCTATTTGTTACATAGTTTAAATACTGTCTAGTAATCATCAAATAAATGATGGATGATGGATAGTGAGTGGATTTTTTTAATTAAAAGATAATCTTTATAAGAATAGGAAACTAAATTATTAAGAGTGGATTATTAATTAAGAGTAAATTATGTAGAGACATATCTATAAGAGAAATAATTATTTAGGAAACAACAAGCTCTCGAGAACTATCTAAGTGTTTTATGCACCGTTATGAAAAGGCAGATTATCATAAGAAACTAATGTTCTTTCAGTAAATGTTCAGCACCACTTATTGGTTGTGCCAGGCACTAGAGTTAAGGATATCCTTCCCCCTTAGGAATATTTAATCTACTGTGAAGATAGAAAAATAAATAAATACATAAAATACAAACTAATGCATGAATAACAGAACATAAAGTACACAACAGTTCAGACAAGAAAGAAAGTAGCTTTCTCCTACCAGGAAATAAAAAGGAATGGATCATAAACAATCAGTTATTGTAAAACCTATTTTTGAGAATTTTTAAAATATGCTCCATTTTGTTTTTTTTTTGAATCTTGCAAGAGACAGACATTCATGAAAATAGGAAGTCATAAGAAAAGAAGCAAGCAATCAATAAGCAGCCTCTGAAACATATTTGCTAATAATTATTGTAAAGATTAAGAAAGCCATATCTCTCTCTCCAACAATCAAAATTACTTCCTAATGTGTTGTTTTCATTCTTCTACTCATTCAGATTAAACTAAAGCACATGTTAAACACAAGAGGATTTATTTTCCAGAGTTCTGCCATGGTGAAAGCAATCTAATCAAAAATGAAATGAAGAATGAGCTCACTGAATAAATCAGAAGGAAGAATTAAAGAGCTGACATATTTTGAAAGCCTGTTAAAAAGTAAATTGGACTTTCATTATAAAAATTGACTTAAATGAAGGCTATACTTAAGAACCTACTTTAGAACATTTCCTTAAAGACAATTTGATTATCAACTGAAAATATTGCATTTTAATATATTTTACTATATTTCCAAAATCTAAGGAGTATAATAATGGACATAAGAACAGAACGAAATGTCCAAACAACAAATCTCAGAACAAGATACGAAAAATCTGAGTCTACTGATGTCTGTCATTTAAATCTGAAACCTAAAAGAAAAGTTCAACAAATTACTTTAAATAGTGCCCCCAAAAGTAATAAAAGAATGATTCCTCTACTTTTGTTATTTTAAGGAAAACCTAAAGAAAATGGGATAGTATATATACAGCCCTCTAAATATCTAAAATTTGTAAACTATTTTACCTCCTTGATAGAAAGCCTTGAAATATATATAAGTCTAATAACAGAAAGAAAAAAGCCCTCATCCAAGACAACTGTTCATATTTTAAACAGCAGAGGAGGAAGTATAAAAAGGGTTAAGATTATATTCTCCCTTAAATTTGCAAATAAGGGAAGAGGAGATGTTGGTTCTTCTCAAAGTTATTGGAGGGCTCATGCTTAACTAAGCTCCATCAGACAACACATAGAAAAAGAGCTTATTGCAGCATTGTTTACAATAGCAAAGGCTTGGAACCAAGCCAAATGTCCATCAATGATAAACTGGATAAAGAAAATGTGGCACATATACACCATGGAATACTATGCAGCCATAAAAAGGATGAGTTCATGTCCTTTGGAGGGACATGGATGAAGCTGGAAACCATCATTCTCAGCAAACTATCACAGGCACAGAAAACCAAACACTGCATGTCCTCACTCATAAGTGGGAGCTGAACAATGAGAACACATGGACACAGGGAGGGGAACATCACACACCGGGGCCTATCAGAGGGTGGGGAGGGATAGCACTAGGAGAAATACCTAATGTAGATGATGGGTTGATGTAACAAACCTGCACATTCTGCACATGTATACCAGAACTTAAAATATAATAAAAAATAAAACAAAACAAACAAAAAAAATAAAAAGAAAAAGAGCTTCTTTTCTAGCCACCCTGTTTTAAATACATAGAGATGGTAAGGTACTCAAAAACTTACTGTCTGAAGAACAGAGGATTAAAATGTGAATTTGACTCATTCTACAAAATCCCAATGTAAAGGACAAGGACAGCAGAGAGAAGTTGTATATACAATATTCCATCAACCAGATGCATCTAAATTCAATTTGATTGTCGATGAAAAAATACTGCATTTCAATATATCTTGCTGTATTTCCAAAATGCAAGGGTTATAATAATGAACATAAAAAATAAATAGTAGTAGTACTATTTTTTTATTCATATTGTTTTTTAGTGTTGTATTATTGTTTTCAATTTTTTAAACATATTCAATCTGTGGTTGGTTTGAATCTATGGATAAAGAACCCACAGATAAGGGAGATCTACTGAATTTGCTCTACCCAAAATGGCAGTACCATACAGTTCATGTCAGAGAACCTGAAAATCTGAATATAGAACCATTTAGCCTAACTTAGGTAATTTTCCATCAAATATTCTGTTCCTTACTCTTTTATTCAACAGATATATTTAATTATCCCCAACCTGTCAGGCACTGTGGTAGACACAGGGATATAACAGTCAACAAAACAAGTCTATCTCTGCCTTCATGGAGCTTTTAGCTATCAATCATTCCTATCTATAACACTCCCTGTTCAGTAAGAAATCTCAGAGATGCTGTAAATCAGAGATTTACATGTGTCCCACAGGCTAAATCTGGCTGGCCTGCTTCTATAAACCACATTTCATTGCAACAGACATGCCCATTCATTCATGTATCATTGCTTTTGCACTACAGCTTTGCAGTTTAGTAGTTGCAACAGAAACAGTATGGCCTGCAAAGCCTGAACTATTTACTCTATTGAATAAATATTTATTTTTTTCTGGCACTGTTCAGAAATAGTTTGCCAAGCCTTGCTCCAAATAAAACCTAATGCTTTAAGGATGTATATTAAAAGATACATACTGTCACTTATACTGAATTCCTTAGTTACAAACCATATGATGGGGGGTTGACTTCCTACAGGGATGTATTTCTACCACTATAATATTTATTTTCACTTTCTTTCCTGGTAAAGGCAGGTAACAAAAAAAAATTCTGTGGCTACTATCTTCTATTAACAGCTTACTCTCTTTAGATGATGTTAACGTTGTCTTATATCTAATCTTTTGGTAGATCAGAGTTCTTCCACATCATAGAAGGCCCATTTTTCAGAAAAGATCCTTTTCTCTGAATCAAATCAAATAAATTTTGACACGAGTGATTTTAGGCTCTTTTAAACTGAACAATAAAATTGATTGTAAAAGCACTTAGCCAACATTCAGGTGCTATATAAATGCAAAATCATAGCAGCAATAGTACCTTCATTTCCCTGAAGATACATGAGTGGATGCTTATTTCCCAATCACTTGACCCAGAGAGCATCAAAATTTTAAATGAAAGAAAAGAAGAATAACCTCCATTGGCTGTTACCAAAATTCCTAATGAGAAGTGACAGGCCCTGTGCTTACTGTGGTTCCTCCAAAGGATGTTAAGAGGCTAATGCTGTGGCTGAACATCAATTTGCCATACCCAAAACCCTTTTCTTTCCCTAATGGTAATCAAGGTAGCATGAATAAAATTAAATGTCTACTTACCTCATATTTAGCCACCATAATGCAGAAATAACTGGCTTGAGAAAGATCCTTGCAAAGCCTTGGTTTTTGAAAGTTTTCCCACTTTATCATCCTACTGGCGAAATACATTTCAAGTGCTCAAGAGTGGAGAACCAGCTCACCAGTAAACAGAGAAGCGGAAATGAGATGATAACAGGGCAAGAGAAGGCCGCATTAGGGGTGGGAGGGCTGACTTGGTAACAAGAGAGATATCTCTTAGGAACCAGCTTAAACATTCTATTCTTGAAAATTCCTTCCTTGATACCCTCAGGCCATGTCAATGCCTTCTGATTACAGGTGCTCTTAACATTCTATACTCTTTGTTTCTATCAGTTATCACAATTGCAGTTGGATAACCCGTATGTAGTCAGTTGTTTGATGTCTATGGGCCTTAGTCGTAAGTGAGCTCCACTGAGCCCATTTCCTGTCTGTTCAGAGCAGAAATCTCTGTGGCTAACACATGATGAGCTCAGAAAATCTTAGCTGAATAACTTAACATGAATGGATAGATAAGCCAGCTGGATTCTAGGCACTCTGCTGGCACTCTGCATAAGAAAGCTATCATTACTGGATAACAGTCTCCTCAAAAATAGCCAATATCTTCCTTCCTATCCTTTAAAATTAAGTTATATTCTAAGAAAGTGCACTAACTGCATACCAAACCCTTGTACCTTTTCCATCAATCCTCTCCTCTCAGCTCTTTCAATGTCGTTCCCTGAATTGACTTCTACCTTTCAATACGTAGTCATGTTCAGGTTGCTCCCAGCTTTAAAAAAAGAAAAAATATATATACAATCACCCCCACCTGACCTAGGTCGCAAATGACATCATAACTGCCAAACCTTAAGACCACTTGCAAACCCCCATTCTATTTATCTGCAGTATTTGACCCTGACGAGCACTCCTCTACTCTTAAAACACTTTGCTCTCTGACTTCAGCAGCCTTACTCCCATGATTATTGTCCTATATTTTAAAATGTGTCTACATTTTCCTCAAATCATTAGTATCTCGTCATTACGACTGTATCATCCTTCTAACTGATCTCTAACTCCCTCCAATCTATTCTCCACAATGTAGTCATATGTATGTTTGCCTCAACAATGCTCCTAAGTGACCTAGCCTAATTTAGCTAGCTTTGTTATAATAAATTGTCACTCTGACCTTCAGCATCAAGCACCTTGATATGACAGAGTTTAATGTACACATGCCTTATGAAACAATTAAAATATTCTCTTTGATCTTCACCACAATATCCAATGGACTGCTAACACCCTCACACACACTAAAGACATGGTGTAATGTAACATTTTCTAAGCTTTAACAAGGCCTACAAAACACTGTTTTTGCAAAGCTGATTCCAAATACTGGCATTCAGACCAACATTCACAAAAAAAGAATAAAAAACATACTCATGGTTATCAATTTTTGTTGTGACCATTTTCAAATTTTACATCTGAATTTATGATCCATTACCATGTCCTGAAAGTCATCCATACATGTTTCAAATTACACATGCTCTTTATTGCATTTGATCTGAAACGCTTCTGAAGTACTAAGTCCTCATATATAAAAATAAATAGAATAATGGATAGCAACTCACAAATCCCCGTCAAGTGACTGAGTCTCTTTGTAGTCATATAATACGCTGTAAATCTCTTGATTTTAAATAGACAACAAAAATACAAACAAGTCCCCCAAAAGTGATCAATGTGTGTAATCAATTTGACACAAATGTTGCTATTGAACAATATATTCTATTCATATTTTTCTACATTATGTGCATTTTATGAATATTAAACAACTGCACATTGCCTTATCTATGGTTCCTGATGGTATTCAAGTCCAAATGTGTCTGCAATTCCAGACTTTAAAACCATTCAAAGCTTTTCAGTCCAAGATATTTCTCCAGACTTAATTCCTGCCTCTTCAAACAATCTAGACATACCAAGACATTCTGTTTTCTCCATACATATGTGGCTTCCTGCCTTTATTCTTAACAAGCCCTTCATTTGTACTGTATTCCTCACTCCTGCCTTTATTTTTCAAATGTTTCTTATCCCTCCTTAAAGGGACACCTCCTCCGTGAAGCTTCTCCCTCAAGCCCCCATGTCCCACAGTACTTTATCAAATCCTTCTTACGCAAGTTCACCATTTACCCTCAATGCTTCCTATGGATCTATAAATCCCTTGCTAACTGAAGCCTGTGAGGTCGTTGAGACAAAAGACCACGTCTGTCCCACCTTTGACACCTACAGCACTTCACCTATTTCGTCCAACAGAATGGGTGCTTAATAAAAAGATCTGCTCAGTGAATAAATTTGACAACTCCACCAAAGACCTCAAAACACAGGCCTCTCTTCCAAGCTCAGGAACCATTTTGGTGGTCAAGCCAGGCTAGAACATGCTCAGACTCTGGCATATACCACAGAAATCCACACAGGTGTGGGCCGATGCTTCAGCAGCTCCACAGCAGATACTGTCTATAATCAATTAGGTAAAGAGAAACGTCCAAACGTGTGCGGAGCTCCATACACACCTGCGAATATTGCGAGCTCAGGTCCAAACCCAGGGCACGTGAAAGGGACGAGTGGTCCACAGGCACAGAAAGCCAGGCCTCGCGCGGCGGGAGGGCGTCCTGGAAAGCTGTGCAGGGCCCGCCCCGCCTACCTTCTGGGTTCCTGTAGCGGGGGAGGGCGCCCTCAAGCGGGCACGGGAGCCCTGGAGCAGGCGCTCTGCGCCATCCCCAGGGGCGGGGTTCCACGTGCTGCCCCGCAGGTGGTCACCAGAGCCAGCGGGGAAACGCTGGCCAGCGTCCAGGGCCCTCCACTCGTGGGGGAAGTGAGGGAGCAGGTCCCGGAGACCACAAGCCCCAGAAGCCCCTGCGGCCGACTCGACCCCTTCTGCCCCTCTTGGCGGCCTGTTCCAAGGAGGAGCCGAGGGCTCCACAACCACTCCAGAGAAAATAACTCCAGCTCTGAGCAGGAGCCTAGTCAACGAGGGCACTCAGCTCTACGGACCCGGCGTTCTTTAATATGGGCTTTGGGAAGGAAATGGCGCAGGCCAAGTGTCTTTCCTCCGGAGAGCGCCCCCTCGAGCTTGCTCGCCTGAAAGTGAGATTAAGGCCTTGAAGAAAAAGAAAAAAAAAATCGCTAGAGAGACATCTCACGGAAATAAATGCATTGATTCTAATGAGGGAGCAGGATGGGAAAGGGGGACTTCGAGAACTGATGAAAAGATGAATTATAAAACGATTTTTCTTTTTCCAAAAGGAAAATTAAGTTTTTATTTCTTGCAAGAAATTGTGATTGTAGAGTGATTTTTCTCGCTTTCCTATTTTTCACATTGCATTTTCGCTTTTATTCTTAATCATATTTTTTTGCCTTATGTTATACTAGAATCTCAGCTGGATTCTAAACATCCTGAAGGCAGATTCTCTGTAATATGTAGTATTACACACAATGCTTAGTTGCTGTTAAGTAGAAGTCTCAATATGTTATTTATAGAATGAAATATCAAGCATTTTTAAATAGAGGTTTGTTAAACTTATTTTACTAAATGGATTTTATTTTATTAAGACATTCATTTGCATCTAATCAGTTATTGTAAATTTCTGTACAATGTTAAGCATGATTGTTTTAGCCATGTGCCCATTAAAGAAATTCAAGGATTTTAAGTCTACTGTAATTTGTTTAATATACCATTCATCTTTAAATCCTGCAGAGGTAAATTTAAGATAAACCAAGATTGAATTATCTTGAACCCCAAATTAATGAACACTAAATTAATGGCTTACTGTATTTGCTTTTCTTATTGACAAATGTAAAATCCAATCATCACAGTTGATTTCTCACAGAGATAAACAAGGGTCAAGTAGGGGAAATGTAAAAAAGTTGCCTGTGTCGCTGCATGTGTGAAATTCTGTTTCAATTCCACTCATTCATTCATTTAAACATATTGGATTGAACTCCTGTTATGCCAGCACATCCAGGAGGCCAGTTCAGTCTCTCTTCAGCTGCCTCCCTTTAATTTGTCTTACAAGCTTCCTGTTCAGTGTTCCATCCACTAATGTCTCAACATTCTCCATGGTATCTGAGGCAGCTACCTTCACAACTCTTTCATATATTTTAACTGTTTCTTAGCCTTTTGGCTAATCTTTACCTGATACCTGATAACTTTCATACCTACTTTTGTCTCATATTCCTATTGGTCGTCACTTACGGACTGTACTTTCTTCAAATTCATTGCCAGCACATAATAGGAGTTCAATCCTGTTGAACTCACAGGATGAGTCATGATTATTGCCCTATACAAGTGCACAGTCTGATAATTAAAACAAATGGGTAAACAATCAAACTACATTGCAATCACTGAAATCCAATGGGAAAACTGCAAACTGAATTTTAATGAAAACATACCCTTTCATATTAAGCCTTAGGTAGGTGTCTCTTAATCTAAGTAAAATTTATAATTTTCTTTGAGCTTCTGAAAATAACATGGTTATGAATTTTCCAAAAGTGTACAACAGAGAATAACTTTCAGGAAAATTGTACAAGTTTTTTTACTGATTTTGGCCTCCCTCATTTTTAGTGAGAATACATAATAGGTAATAAGTACATTTTTGTTGTATAAAGAAATGAATGGATTCCAGGTACTTGAAGTATTTAATTCTGTGCCTTTTAGGAACTACTTTTCTAAAAACATCATTTGCTTTGACCCAAGCCACTTTTCTAAAGGAGTTTATAAATAACAGAAGGTGAAAATGTGCAAAGATACATATAAGGTCTTTTACCTCTTCCTGTTATTCACTGCATTTAAATACAGAGGATCTGAATGGGGCTTGAGCAGATAGTCAGAATAGAATGTTTTCAACAATCATGCTTCTCACATGTAACAGTTTCAAGACAGCAAGGTTATTAAAAGCCAGTCTATAAATTAGCAAAGGAAATCATTAATGGTAATGATGTATGAATTCTCAGAGTTTGAATAAAAACAAAAAAGAAAATGGTTTCTCTGTTTGCAAAATATAAAACCTTAGATGAAAAGAACACTAAATTATTATTAGCCGGTTTACTATAAAACAAAATTATTAAAATGGATAAAATGAGTACAAAAATGTAATCAAATAACACACAGTAAAACAAATAACACCTTAGTTGCTGTTGTGTGTTATGTGAATATTAATTCTAAGATGGTTACTTTAATCAAAAACAGCAGAATATCTAATAAAATGTCAAATAAAGATGTGAGTTATTTTAAAAATACCTATTGTTTAAAAACTTTAAAAAATAGACATTTTACATTATTTTATTATATAAAATTATAAAAATGGTATAAACTGTTCTATCATAAAATAGAAACATCATCAATAATTCCTAGGCCAATATGCCTTACACAGAAAAAAATTAGTTTTGTGTTCAGTTTAGCAGTTCAGGAAACATTTATTATCTTAGGTACTACTTAGAAATAAGAAAATCTCTGTTTGCAATGTTCTAGCAACCTAGTAAGAGAACCAAATTTTAAAATCAAGTATAATGATTAATAATAACTAGCAAATATTGCACATACTATACCAGGTAATCATGGACTCTCTGATTTAATTAATCCTCACAATATCCTTATGGGGCAAGTAATGTTTTTAATCCTTATTTTACAATAAGGAAACTCTGATTGATTAATTCATCCAAGGACATTCAGCTTGTAGGTGGTAGAGCTAAGACCTCCACACCACCCTATCTTACTTAAAAGTGTATAAACTTAAAGTGCATAAACTTAACCCTTCACTCTAGCACATCTAGGAGGCCAGCTCAGTCTCTCTTTAGCTGCCTCCCTTTAATTTGTCTTCCAAGCTTCCTGTTTAGAGTGTTCCATCCACTACTGTCTTAACATTCTCCCTAGTATCTGAGGCAGCCACCTTCACAACTCTTTTGTGTCTTTTAACTGTTTCTCAGAATTTTGACTAATATTTTACCTGATAACTTTCACACCTGCTTTTGCTTCATATTTTTATTGGTCATCACTTACTATTGGCTGTACTTTCTTCAAATTGGTCTAACAGCCTAATGTAATCTTCAATAGATAATGAACCTATGGTTATTTGATTTAACATTATTCCACAGAATCCCACACATCATTATCTTTAATAATTCAATGGCTATTAACATAAAATTAGTAATTTATGTCTTTTACATAATTATTAGCATATTACAGATGCCCTCTTGCAATTTTTTCCCAATCTTTGTCAATATGGTTGCTATCTTTGCTTTAAAAGAGCAAAGTCCATAAAAGTTTGCAGTGTTTAAATCTATTAAACTATGCTAAATATATGAAAGAAATAAGAAAAAATGTGTTTTAAAAATACTTAACTTTGAAGCATAAAGTGTAGAATTGTAGAAAAGTGGAAAGATTGAGAATAGGGCTGAGCAGAGGCAGTGTTTACAGCTATGAATAATATCTCATTTTAATATACCTAAAATCACACATTGTAAAAAGAACTATTTCCCAAATTAGAGTATTTTACTTTATCTGCTTATAATTGTGAAGAATTTTCAAAGGTGTTTTAAATGAAATTTCTATTTTGAATGTACAGAGAATGTTTAGGCTTTGAAAAGAAACACTGAAAACAAAAATCTGTTTCTAAAGTAAATAAGTCTTTGTTGTATGAATATTGCATCCTAATTTATGTGTTTATGAGCTCAGTTTCTTGTGTTATTTTGTTTTCTCGGAACACCATATAGTGACTTTTGTGCTTTTTTGAATGAAAAGTTTCACAGTTTTACCAACTAAATTCATGAAAGGACATACAAAACAAATGAGACTAAACTACTAAAATTATAAGCACCATAGAAGCCATTTTAGGTCTACTAGGAAACAAGAAAGGCACTCTATTAAGATATCAAGTAAGAAAGCAAATCACTGAGGCATGCTAACAGTTTGGAAAAGGGACTTTAGAGGCACATATGGCGAAACCTTACATGGAGACAAAACAGCTTTTTCAGTTACTGTTGGAGCCAATGTGACTTTCTGAAAGAACAGATAACAAAGAAAGGTAAGGCAAAAGAGGTGCTCTGCAGAAGATGTACTTTTAAAGCATTCCACTTGCATTAAAGAAATATGAGAATTAGGCAGAAATATCAAGAAATATTCAGAACTAAATGCTGCCAAGATCAACATTAAGAAAAGTAAAAGTTTATTTAATGATGGGGAGTTTTTAAAGTCACAATTGTTAGGCCTTTTTTCAGAATGGAAATATTAATCAGTAAACATTCAGGGTAAAATATAATGTTAAACAAAGGACTATTAAGATTAGTTGGGGAAAAAAACTCACCAATTATTTTCAGGAGAGGAAGAAAAAGCAGAGTACTGGAAAATCCATTAGTGGAAGTGTGGTTCTGACTGTGTAGACTCTACAGCCTGTGGCTCAGTAGGACATGCAAACTGTCAAAAATAGAAAGGTTAGTACTAAAAACGCTTAGGGATACAGAAAAACCCAACTCTCATCATCTTCTTTTATCTAGCAATATATCTGTTTTATCCTCAGTTGAGATGAGTTTGTTGCTTTACTTGTTTTGTTTTTGACCTTGACAGAAGGCATATAGTATAGTAAATATGAGCATGAGCTCTGAATAGGAGACATATAATATAGTAAATATGAGCATAAGCTCTGAATAAAGACTGCCTGGATTATACTCCTAGTTTTACTTCTTACCAGTCAGTTGACCCAGTGTAAATTGCTTTGCTTTTATAACTTCAATTTCCTAATCTATGAAATGGAGAAGATAAGAATTGCACTTACATCAAGTGATATAATTCATATATATAGCACCCTAGAGAGTGTCTGGATCATACTAAATTTTAAATAAATATTTGCTATTATTACTGCCTGAATTCCTACCTCCCTTTGCCTAGTGATTTTTTTTTAGCAAACCCAAATATATAAGTAAATAGATTGCTGTAGTAGACATTGCTGTTTTCTTTGTCCATTAGCAAATGAGTATGGGTGATGTTTTTCGTAATGAAACCCTCAATTATTATGAATCTTAGTAATGAGAATTTATGAGTGAATTTGGATCTCCCAAAGGAACACAACCTCCTCAGTAAACCTTTCCCAATTCCTTTGTCATGCACTGCAACCAAAAATTACATAGAAAACCATTGCCTTTGAGCACAACCTTTTCCAAACCAAAGATATTGTATTTGGTGTAATATAGATAGATAACTTATCACAAGCATCCAAAATAACCTTCTTAATTCATTGTGTTCTCAAAATATAAATTTTAAAGAGCTGTTTTAAGATAATCTAAAAGCCAATTTTTATTCAGAGAGAAGATTGAACTAGCAACAGTGGTATCATTTTTTTTTCTGTATATGACATACAACCTGAGGGAAGAGAAAAAAAAGAATCAATTAATTTAATACAATTTTAACTTTAACAGTCACTTTGTCATTGACAGTTATGATGTTCTAAACAGTTTCATACATTTTTCTCTGCTTCATCTTCCATTTGTTAGGTATTTTTATCTGGGTACAATAATTAACCTAGACACTGTTTAAGATACAAACCTGATATGTCAAGGTAATCACAAGTAACAACAATGTCTATTGTTTATTGATGCCTCACCCCTTGCCTAGAACTTTGCAGACCTCATAGCATACAAACCTCACAAATCTATAAAGTATTCTTATTTTATATTCCCCTCCATTAACAATTTACAACAGTTAACACTTCCAAAGTCATTCAGACATTTTAAGTAGCAAAGTCAAGTCTCTGACACCCCTTAAACCTAAGTAGTGACTTCCTGGCCTCAGTGTTATTTTCTCCGACTAAAGCAAAATCCCTCCCTCCCTTCAACCCTTCAACCCCCACCACTCCCTTGACACACACTGAAAATAGGTGGCTTTGATCTGGGTCAGAAAACCTAATATAGGTGAGACTTTCTGATGATTCACCTTCAGGGCTAAGTGAAACACAGTTGTATATCATGACAAACTGTGGGGACTAATTGTACACTAAAACCATATTGCTGTGTATTCTGCTGGTTAGCCAGCATTCATTTACATACCCTCTTCCAGATGATATTATGCAAAGAATTATTACTTTGATGCTAGTGGTACTGCCCTATTATAGTGGAAGAAATTTGCATCACAAATGGTAACATTTTCTTCCCCATTTATGTTATACTAACAAGAAACATATCTTTCTCCCATTTCTAACTTAAAGCCAGAAACATGCCCTTTCTACTTGCACTGTTGAAGGGGCTGTGATATCCTGAAAAAGATTGGATTTAGAGTCAGAGCACCTGGGATTTAATCTGTATTCTGCCATTTATTGCACTGTGACACGGAGAAAATCAGCTTCCCTCTGTGTCAAGGAAATTATTTGAGCAAGATGACTTTGGAAATACCTTTCTACTCTTAAATTCTATTAAATAATTGTGCCCAGGACTCTATTATTAATTTTCAACTTGCTTCAAATTACTGAAGTTGTCCCTTTATCCTTCTGCATAACCCCTACATTCCTATTATTATTCAAGGGAAAAAAAAAGCATTTTGTAAACCAAAAATAAAATTGTAACCCACCCCCAACCAAATGAATGGAACCCTCCTGTCAGCCAAGGGCATTCTACAGTAAGCCTGAAATGCTAGTTCAGGCCACGATGGGAATGGGTGGTTGGAAATACGTCAGCTGCTCTCCCTACGGAGTAGCCATTCTTTATTCCTTTACTTTCCTAATAAACCTGCTTTCACTTAAAAAAACAAAACAAAACAAAAGGCTCATGCCTGTAATCCCAACAATTTGGGAAGCCAAGGCGGGCAGATCACCTGAGGTCAGGAGTTCAAGACCATCCTGGCCAATATGGCGAAAACCTGTCTCTACTAAATACAAAATACAAAACTTAGCCTGGCGTGGTGATGGACACCTGTAATCCCAGCTGCTCGGGAGGCTGAGGCAGGGAGAATTGCTTGAACCTGGGAGGCAGAGGTTGTAGTGAGCCAAGATCATGCCACTGCACTCCAGCCTGGGAGACAGAGCAAGACTCTGTCTCAAAAAAAAAAAAAAAAAAAAAAAAAGGAAATGCCTCATTATACCTTCGTCCCGTTGGAATTCGGGCACAGCTGACCAGTATTAACACTAAAACTGAGACCTTAAGACTAACAGAACAGACCACTCTATAAGCCTAATCAGAAACATTTGGTTTATTCTCTCTGCAGCTCACTACCTGGAGGCTTCATCTGAACAATAAGAACCTTGCTCTCCACAGCCCCTTATCTTAACCCAGACATTCCATTCTGTTAATTCCAGGTCTTCAGAAGAACTCTTTCAACCAACTGACAATCAGAAAACCTTTCAATCTGTCTATGACTTGGAACCCACCCTTGCCCGCCTCCCTTTGAGTTGCCTCATCTTTCCAGACCAAACCAATGTACATCTTACATGTATTGATTGATATCTTATGTCTCCCTAAAATGTGAAAAAACAAGCTGTAGCCAGATCACCTTGGGCACATGTTGTCAGAACCTCCTGAGGCTATGTCAGGGGCATGCCCTTAATGTTGGCCAAATAAACTTCTAAATTGAGACTTGTCTCAGGTACTTTTTGGTCTACAATTTCCACACTCCCTATTTTTTAAAAATGACAGATGTAGCAATATTAAGAAAAAAATTGATAAATGTATAATACTGGTTGTATGTGTAATTTAAGTGCATTCAGTTACTGATCTTTAAGTGTCTGGGTTTATGGATGGCAAAAATCATGCTGCCTTAGTTTCTTCTAGAATCGCACCATGAAAATGTTGCACCATTGGGTCTTGAGGACTCTGAAAATACTGTATTCATTTATTGATGGCCCATATTGGAATGCTGGTTGGACACCTGTGAGGTGCTATTCAGAACACTGAGTAAACATTTTAGGGATTGCCACTAAGGACCTCAGAGTCTCTTGGGGAATGCAGAACAGTTAAAAAATATCATAGCTGTGTTTCAATGAGAGCCAACACTGAGTGCCATGGGAAACAGAGTAATGGATACCAGATTTGGGGGAGAAGGTAGGTAGGAGTGGCTTTTTGAAGAGATAATGAGAAGGTGAATTCTAATAAGACAAGTAACAGTGTTTTGGGGAGAAAGTGCCTAGCCTAGATTGTAGGCCAAAGGAGCCTGGAGTACCAGTGATAAGGACAGGTGGCAGAGAAATTCTAGGCAGAAAAGGGTGGGTCCCCGATAGAAACCCCACCTTTAAGCTGAAAAACCTGATACCCATGGCCCATAGTGAGAATTTCTATCCCTGTTTTCCTGTTTGAATGCTGCCTTTTCCTAAACTACTCATGGCCCGCCCCACCTGCCAGCCTGTGCCTATAAACACCCCAGACTGAGCCAGCAGAAGGGAGAAGCATCTGGATGTCAGGGACTACAGCTGGACCTTAGAGAGAGAAGTGGCTTGAATTCAGAGAAACAATTTGATGGGATAACTTCAGAGAAGAATCCAGCCAGAGACAGCCGAACTTCAGGAAGAGATTACCTACCCACCCCACCCCCTTTCCAGCACTCCTTCCCACTAAAAGCCACTTTCACTTGCCATAAAATCCCCCACATTTACCATCCTTCGATTCGTTCGTGTGACCTCATTTTTCCTGGGCACTGGACAAGAGCTTGGGAGCCACCAGTGCGGATAAAAAAGGCTGTCACACTGGCCCTTTGCCCTTGCTGGGTAGAGGGCAGCCGCCTTGCGTGAAAAGGCAAAGGGCTTTTCACTGAAAAACCATCCGTGGACAGCAGAGCTAAAAGAGTACTGTAAGATGCCCTCTGGGGCTTCCAGAGTTGCAGGCACCTCACCTGGATGCTGCTGCTGGGCCTGCACAGAGTTCACTCCTGCTGGCACCCAGAAGCATTCACTCTGGCTCTTGTACCCACTCACCTGAGCGTTCCCTCCCACAAGAGGTGGAATGCAGGGGGTCCAAGTGAGTGGAGTTTGATCCTGCCAGTGCTGAAATGGTTTGAGCGCGCATGCACTCCAGTTCCCACCTTGCTCGGTTGCACACTCCCTCCCACGAGGAGTTGAGAGTGGTGGACTGAGTAAACAAGACACTCCTGTCACAGGGGTCAGGGAAATATCCTACTTCACCAGGATGAGTATCAAAGTACATCTATGGGTAATTGCAAATTGTTATCTCTTTGAAAAAAATTTTTTTTAATTCATGTTCCTCATATATGTTATCAAAATAAGCTTGGCTGTGCTGATAAATTAATGATACCTAAATTCTCATTTCCTTACATTCTACTCAACTCTCTGCTGGAAAAGTTATTTCCAGTTATTTATTGTGAAAAAATCTTTGGCACCTGTGTGCTCATCAGAAGTTATAGTATTCTTACCTATTCTAACTCTTACCTGTTCTTTCAAAGTATTTTCCTTAGGCTGAAAATCAGTAGCTTTTGTTCATGAATAATACATTTTAAGAGTTAAAACTGAATGTCTGATACTGTATCTTCAGATAACTAAGCTCTTTGTCCTCAATGATTTCACTATTTGATTATCTTTTAGAAATGCTACTCTATTGAGGACTGCTTTTGTACTATCTAATGCCTCCTCTAGATAAACAAATTTCAAAATCTCAGCTGGAGGTGAATGTTTGCCTTCATGGTAAACTCATCAGAAGCTTATTGTCTTCATTCTTTTCTTGCTCTTGCTTTTGAATCCATCCTCAAGCAAATCCTTTCCTTTTGTTTGTTTCTTGGTTTAATAGGGCATATTAATGAGACAGATGCGGCAACAGCCGTCAATGTATTTGGAAGAGCTAAAACTTCATTTATAAATTGTTCCTGTCCTAACACGTCATATAGTTCTATGTTTCCATGCATTACCAAAAGAAGCCTCTGACATCCATAATGATCATTTCCAGCTTTGAGAGACATGGTGTACCACCCTTAGCTGTGATCCCTGTTACACAGCTTTCCTTCAGCCTCCATGTAGATGAAAGGAGTTAAAAACAGGAAAATGTTAATTGAAATATTTATGCATGTGTTTTAGAATTAATATTAGATAATATTCTAATATTCTTAGAGTAATAATATTCTGGAAGCTACTTTTCAAATCAAACCTGTGAAGATACTAATATTTGAATATATTGCTCCAAATAAGCTTTCTCTGTTTTAAAGCATATAATTTCTATTTGAAATATTTTGATGAAGTAAAATGCAATGATTTCTTATATAAAGTTAAGAAAACCAATCAAGTTTTTTATTAAAACAATAATACAAAATAGCAGTGAAGGTTAAGAAAGCTGGTAGGAGAAAGCTGTGATATTAAGGACTAGTTTATCCATTTGTTGATCATATTAATTCTTGTCCAAATGTCTTTCAAACATGAGTGATAAGCCAGAAATGTTTTATGAGAATGGTAAGGGAAGTATAAAAAAATCCTTTCTGAAATTCCATCCTGTTGTAAGCTTGAGGCACACATGTCAGCATTGTGGCTAAAACTGCAAATTCTAGAATCAGATTTCTTCAACTCAAATGCTAGCTCAGAAAAGTTACTTAACCTCTCCAAGCCTCAGTTTTCATATCTATAAAATGAAGATTATAATAGGATTGTGAAAATTAAATGAGAGTATTTCAAGTGCATAGCAGAGTATGACACATGGAAAATGTCCAATATGTTAATTATTGTTAAAAGATAAATAAGACATACTAATTTCCTTACTATACTCAAGACTTTCTACAAAATGACCGTGGTGCTTGCCCATTAAAGCCAACAGCATTGTATGAGTATGTGTCAGGGTGAGAGTTTGTGTATTAGAGGAGAAAGTAGACAGCATCATCCCTATTTTTAAATCATTTCTGTGATTCTATAATCAACTTTTTTTCTGAGAAATACATTCAATTGTGGTTTTTGTTTATGACGTTTATGTCTACAAGCCCAAACTTAATTTAGAAATTTAGAGTTGAGATATTATTTCCAAATTTAGAACAGAACAACAGAAGAGAAAATTAGGTACAAATGTTTTGTACTTCACAAATTATTGCCAGGAGCATATTATAACTATGAAAAGAAAAATTCCATATTAAAAATTTATAACTCAACACAGTAAGGTTCTATATTGCCTAAGTAGCTAATTAATTTATTGAATCAATCTAAAGATACCAAAATTGTTAAATATAAAATATGATTAGTCATTAATTTATTAATATTAAATTTGAAAAGTTACAATTTTCTCATTTGTTTTAATCTGTATGTTTTAGGTAATGCCTTGCACAAATAAGATTCAGAATAGAGTAGATGGAATAACAAAGCAAAGAATAATGCTAGCCTTCTGTATAAGATTGAGAGGCTGCTTAGGGAAGGTTTAAAACTGAACTCATATCAGTCCCTGTCTTGTCAAGAGATGTGAATTTTTTTTTTTTTTTTTTTTTTTTTTAGACAGAGTCTCGCTCTGTTGCACAGGCTGGAGTGCAGTGGCACCACCTCGGCTCACTGCAAGTTCTGGGCCGCCAGGATTCAGGTGATTCTTGTGTCTCAGCCTACCAAGTAGCTGAAACTACAGGTGTGCGCCACCACGACTGGATAATTTTTTTGTATTTTTAGTAGAGACAGGTTTTTGCCATGTTAACCAGGCTGGTCTCCAACTCCTGAACTCAGTAATCCACCCACCTCAGCCTCCCAAAGTGCTGTGATTACAGGCATGAGCCACCATCCCTGGCTGGAGCCACCGCACCCAGCTGACTAGTGAATTTCTAATTAAATGTCTAATTTTGCAACCAAAGCTAGCTGTATTCATCATGCCTATTTTAGCTTTTAAACAATTAGCTGTGTGCCTTTGATCATGTAATTTAACCTTTCCTGGTTTCCACATTGCCTCATCTTTAAAAGGATGACAATAACGTCCTGTGTTGTTGGAAACAGCCCAAATCAGGAATATTTGACAAGGCTTGCCAAACTAGCATATTCCAGGGCTCATTTTTAGCCTTTTGATTAAAAATCTCAGTGACCAGGCTTGGGAAGCTACACTGAAAGAAACCCCTATGTGGTTCTTATGTAACCAACCTTTGAGAACCGCTGGTCCTCAAAGTTCCCATGTATGACTGTTTGAAGGAAAGGAGCTACTACTTAGCATCAATGAATATGAGTTGAGCTGACATATTGTCTCCTCTGGGAACAGAATTTACATATCTAACAATTTTCTAAAAATTATAAAACAGAATAATAAAAATATTTATTTACATAGAAGTAAAAATAAATAATATCATATACTAAATTGTTATTTACTGCCTCCAGAATCAAGTGAACAATAATGAAAAACAATATTTTTTATGTGAATAATATATCATGGGCTTAGAAATTACAGTTTTTCTTAGAACTTAGGCTAGCCTTACCATACATGTATAACTTTGCTATTATGTTTATATTTTTAGTTTTCAAATCCATACAGAGCACAAAATCTGTGGCTAGGCATTGTTATAAGCACTTTACACATTCTAATACATTTAATAATCATGCAGATATGCAGCTTTTTTGGTATTATATGAGTTTCCATTTCCAGCGCACATTCATACTGGCTTATCAAAAGAATAATTAATAGGAAATGTACTTTCTTCACACAGATTCCTTCTTGAAAATTGGAATGTGAGCAAAAGAGTGCTATTCTGTTTGAATTGATTCTATTTGGCTATTTGGCTGCCTTTTTATGGTAAAATTGAAAAGGCTCACACAGAATTTATCCATTATATGCAGAAAAGGAAGCCAAAGATACCAGGGAAAAGTAATTCAGACAGTATTCATCTCACAATGCATTTTCTAGCAGAAATAAAAAAAAATTGCTGGAAACTTTCAATGTTTCTGTATTTTCAATAGTAAATGATTTGAATAATGTCTCTATCCAATATTTTTACATTTTTTTCTTTGCAACACAGAATATATTGTTACCACTGACTCAGCTCCAGAAAAGATAAAGGAGAATCACCTTTGCTCAATGTAGCAAAGGCCCTGGACATAGCTACCGAAAACACTGTACACTTTGTAGGGAGTCTGACTACTTTTAAGCAAAGCATGAAAACTTGAAAATGGAAAAAAAATACATTAAAGTTTTAAAATAGGTCAAATGATTTTTCTACTGGCAAGTGTTTCCTAAGTCTCATTGTAATCAAAATATATTTGATTTTTCACAATTTCAGTGTATATGTCTATAATCATTTTACCAAACATGCTTGCATGTAAGCAGCTCCTAATGTTCAAATTGACATGACACTAAACCAGAGTCTGCAAACCAGCCCCCACACTTTTCTTCCAGTTCTACTGTCTCACAAGTGTATTGGCTCTTTGATCATCACTTTATAATTCTCTTTATTCACTGATTTAACAAATGATTGCAAACTTAATATATGTTACTATGTTAGACTTAGTAGGTAAAAGAAAAAAAAAGGGACATGCTCCACCCCTTCAAAATATTGGACTCTCAATACCCCCAAATTTCAGAGTTTTTTTAATCTAAAGCCAAGTACCAATCAAGTTGAGGGAAGATACTATCAAATTCTAGTGCCTGTTGATTTTATTCCTAGCACTTATCTCATATATAACTCTACCCTATGTGTACGTATCTCACATGCATTGAAATTAATTGCTTTATCCAAATATTGCCCTTATTTTGTGGTGAGAAAATGTCTCTCAAAAGCAGTCAGTGCTCCTTACTTGCAATTTCTGAACTGCTATTAGTAAAATAAACTATAACCCAATGCCTATTTCTTTGCAGTTTTTACATGTAATTAATATAACCAAATATTTTTAGTGATTTATAAAAGGTTATTATATATATGCTATCAGCCTCTTGCTTGGGCTAATATTTCATCAATTAAAATATTGCTATTTTAAAGTTAATGATAATAAAAATTAAAGGTTAGTTATAGGAGCTTAGGATTTTAACCAAATTTTGGAAACAATTATGCTTAAAGAATAAAGGGAAAATATAGATTTCCTGACTATAGCAGGTTATGGCCAACATAAAGGCCTGAATGGGCTTAAGCCACCTGGAGGACCTACCTGATTATACCAGGAACCAGAAATGCTAAGAGGCTCTTGTGAACACAAGTCCTTCTACTCAAAGTAAGGGTCACAGCCATGGAGCATCAGTGGCTAAAAGCAGGAGGGGGTCTTGACAAGGAGATGGAGCAGAGGATAAGGAGCCAGGGAAAGCCAAGAAAAACAGAGCAGCTCAAAAATTAAGCTGAACCAGTGTTCATAACTGCCCAAGTTTTTTCTTGATTGGACATGAGGTGGGAATATTGTCTGAAAGGTAAAATACAGGGGTAAACAATTTGGTTCACAGCTCTGTGACAACAGAGTAAGCACTGACTCTGTTAATAATCCCAATAATAAAGGATATTGTCTTATAAAGCTTATATAATCATTTATTTCCTCTCACAATTTTTTTAATTCTTAGAATGATACAATATCTAGTTTTCTGGACATTATTCAGAATAATCCACCTTATTTACTCATGCCACCAATAGTCATATTCAAACTCATGCTTTGAGATGAAAAGGTTGTGAAAAGCTACTAAACTCCAAAGATACAAACCTTCAAGCTAACAGGTGATGAAAGAATTATAATGTTCACATTCTCTGAAAGCTATGTTATTTAGCAGATATTTAATAAATTTGTAAAGGTCTACGGATTTTAAACTGCATATTTTGTAAAAGTTATTTTGTCAAAGATCTTGCAAAAAATGTCTTCAAGTGTTTATCCTCCTATTCCCTAGTATAAAGATGAATAGCCAATTATTTTAAAATTAAGGAACATTTGTTCTTTGAAAATGATGTCCATTTCTCTGTGGCTTATTGATAAAAGCTAAAATGCAGAGCTTCATGCACATATTAAAACTATAATAAGTCTCTCTCGATATATATGCCCCAAATCCTCTATTCATTTTTCTGCCAATTCATAACTCTAGCAACAAAGTTTTCTCATTTCTAAGAATAAGGAGAAACCAGTCCCCAGACTCTTCTTCCCCAGCCCCATCATCTCACAGAACCATACAGTGCATTAGGTTTAGATTACTTTTGGTAAAATAATGTATTCTTATATTACTGTTACCAGAAAGGTGTCCTGAGCCAGACCCCAAGACAGGGTTCTCGGATCTCACGCAAGAAAGAATTCCAGACAAATCCATAGAGTAAAGTGAAAGCAAGTTTATTAAGAAAGTAAAGGAATAAAAGAATGGCTACTCCATAGGCAGAGCAGTGATGTGAGCTCCTCAGCTACTTATTTTTATGGTTATTTCTTGATTATATGCTAAACAAATGGTGGATTATTGATGAGTTTTCCAGGAAAGGGGTGGGCAATTCAAGGAACTGAGGGGTCCTCTCTTTTTAGACCATATGGAGTAACTTCTGGACTTTGTCATGGCATTTGTAAACTTTCATGGCACTGGTGGGAGTGTCTTTTATCATGCTAATGCATTATAATTAGCGAATAATGAGCAGTGAGGAAGACCAGAGGTCACTTTCATTGCCATCTTGGTTTTGGTGGGTTTTGGCCAGCTTTTTTTTTTTTATTTTACTACAATCTGTTTTATCAGGAAGGTCTTTGTGACCTGTATTTTGTGCCGACTTTTTATATAATCCTGTGACTAAGAATGCCTAACCTCCTGTGAATACAACCCAGGAGGTCTTTGCCTTATTTTGCCCAGCCCCTATTCAATATGGAGTCACTCTGGTTTAAACACCTCTGACATTACTACATTCTTTTTTTAATTTTTTAAGTATTTCGTTATACCCCCCCTTAGAATCACACAGCCAGATCCAGAGGTGAGGCTGACTGCACTGGCCTCCAGGGATCCACATACTTGGCAGGAATGTAGGTATCAGTGAGTCTTGCATTTGACTTGGGCTTTCTTAGACTCCTGCATTTGTAGCCTGTGGCACTTCTGCTCCTCAGAACTTCTACAACTCACCAAATTCTCTATTAGTGTTCATTTGAAATAAACAGAAACCTCAATTCAAACTGGGTGAAATATATAAATCTGCATAACAAGATGCCCACAACTAGGTTGGATTTCAGGTTTGATTCAGCAGCTGAACAATGTCTTCAGGAACCCAAGTTCTTTTCATCTTTCCATTCTCTTATCTCCAGAGTCGAATTCCAACAGTTTGTGGTTAGAAGTTGGCTGTGACTAACCTGCACATTGTGCACATATACCCTAAAACTTAAAGTATAATAATAATAAAAAAAAGAAAAAGAAAAAGAAAAAATAGAAAATAATATAACAGTGAAAAAAATATATATATAGTAACAGGGAGAGAGACTTAGAACATATTATTAAGTAAACAAAAAAAGCAAGGAGGAATTGGAGGTGATACTAGTCAAAGTGTACAAAGTTTCAGTTAGGATGAATAAATTCTGGATATCTATTGTGCTGTATGGTAACTATAGTTCATAATATATTATATACTTGGAAATTACTAAGAAAGTAGATATTAAATGTTCTCAACACACACAAAAAAATGTGAAGTGATGAATATACTAATTTGCTAGATTTAATCATTTCACAATGTATACCTGTATCAAAACATCACATTGTAAACTATAAATATATACTTTTTTTTGTCAATTATACCTTAATAAAGCTGGAGAAAAAAACAGGTAAAAAAAAAAAAAGAAGTTGGCTGTGAGCAGCAACCACTACATAGTTTCTTATTCAAGTCCAGTGAGGGAAAAGTAGACTTCCTTCCTCTTAAGAATGATGAAGAATTTTCCCAGATGCCTCCAGAAAACTTCTTGCATCTGTGCTTAGCCCTTTACATGAATTCCCTCATTTATTTCCACAACTAGCCTATTAAATAGGTACTATTTGTATTCTTCATCTTGCAAATGAGGACACTGAGGCTAAAGAGGTTAAGTATCTTGTTTAAGGTCGCCTAGCCAGTACCGGAAAGGAAGTCCCATCACCAAAATATGACAAGTGGAGATGGATTCTTGCATACAGATTGAAACTAAAACATGTAGATTTTTACTGAATAACTGACATTATTTTCTGAAAAATAATGTCATAAACAGATACAGTAGTTATAGTAGTACTATTGCTTAGCTGCATTACATATGCAATAAGGAGTTTTTTTGAATCCACCTCATGGAAGCTAAACATTCTTTCAAAAAATCATTTCTATGAGAAAGCACATTCTTATGTTCAAAAAGAGAGAACATAGCATAAAGTGTGATGTCAGAAGTTTAAAAACCACACACTAGGTTGAAAAAAATTGAAATTGCTTAAAGGTAACTAAAAAATACACGGACTTAAAAAATTATCTGGTTCATTGTTGTTCACATTTAGGTAAATTATTGGTTATTTGGTAACAAAAATTGGTGGAGAAACTTTATCCACCTTCTTTAATTTTAGAATGTACTTGAAAACAAGTAGATATAAAGATAGTAAGTGGGATACACACTGAGTGAAAAACAAAACCAATAAAGAAATTAATTATGAAAAAAATGAATGGCAGGAGTACAATTAAAAAGAAATGTAATAGTGACGCAGTCTGAAAGACTTATTGACAAATGAATTAAATAATTATTTTAATGGAAAAAATATTTTTACAGATATTTTGTCCACACTGAATTTTGATAGGATAGTATGAGAAAGGAATTTGCAAGAACCAAAATGGTAACATTAAAATATGGGTGAAATTTTTCTAATAGCTTCAGGGAAAAAGAGATAAATTACAGAAGTTTCCTGAAGGGAAAAGTAAATTTTTAGCCAAATAAGATGAAAGAAAAATGATCAAAGGTCGCCCCTGATTTGCTTGCTTGAAGGGAGTAACAGTAATGGGTGGGAAAGATGAGAAGAGAAACTGAGTGGAATTTTTTTTTTCCATTCATGGACATTCAGAAATACCACCTTGTTCATATGATAGCTGAGGAAAAACAGGTCAAATCTATAAGGAGAAAATTAATGTGGGCCATGTACAATTGTGATTAAAGCAAATCAAATGATGGAAAATTACAAGCTTCAGTTTAAAAGATTCAGTTTAAAAACTTCAGAGTGAAAAATCAGCTGTCAAAAATTAGAAACCAGATTAAAGAGTATCAGAGAAAGAAGACAATGGGAAAATAGTAGAGATGACAAAAACTACAGAAGTTTTTTATTTTTATTTTTAAGAAAAAACACAAAGGTACTAAAAAATAACTTCAAAATTGTGTCAGAATTTAGTCCAAATATTTTAAATCAGAATAGTTGGGGTTATTATTTATTAAATTTGTTTCTAAAGCCCCTTCTATAATGACACAGAACTTGTGGAGAGTAGCATCTTTAAAAGTACTAGAAATATAATAGTTACTATTAAAATAAAAAAACTTCTTTCTGGTTCAATAAAATTTTGCTTTGAAGAGAGAAGACATTATACCTGTGTACTAGTGTATAGATTCTTTACATTTAAGTCAATCAAGTTGTGTCAGTTAAAATTTTCATTGAAAGCTATTGCTTATGGCATCTAGTTTGTGTTAAATCTTGTCATCTTAAATAAAATTTTCAAAGATTAGATAAATATTACATCACTTCAGATTGAAAACATAGCACTAAAATTGTCTAAAATATATTTTTACAGGGAAATGGAAACTCAAGTCTATGGTATTTTATGAATTTAGCCTTTAATGGTCAACTTTATTAGATTGATAGGAAAATATATTCTGACAAACCTTCCAGAAATGATTATGGATTTGATATGTCATGTTGGTTGAATATTCCAATATTCCACACAAGTTATTAACAGAAGTCTAGAATGTAATATCGCCATAGTACTGCTTCAGTGATTTTTTATATGATTTTATGAACTCTAAAGTAAAAATGATATTTTATTGGCTCTTTCTCAACATTAATGTAGGAATTTGGGGAGGGGAATATCAGTAAACACAATTTAGAATGTAGTATTACAGTAGCTAAAATTTGCAAGAACTGGAGATACTAAATATTTAATTGGTTAGAATCAGTTATTTGTTTATAATGGTAGTAATTATAACTATTTTTAAAATATGTATACATAGAGAGAGAGCTCTCATATATATAGATCTGATATAATAGTACTCATATTAATATATATATGAGATCTCTCTTTCACTAGATAGATGATAGATAGAAAGATAGATAGATAGATAGATAGATAGATAGATAGATAGATAGATGAATAGATCTCAATTTTAGAAATGAGATCTTGCTGTGTTGCCCAGGCTGGTCTCCAACTCCTGGACTCAGGCAATCTTCCCACTTCAGCCATCTAAAATATTGGAATTACAAGCATGAGCCATTGATGATAACTTTTATAAAATAAATCTGTACTTTCCATTTTTCATATTGGCTCTCTTTCCCCCAAATTATTGCCTTACTTGTTTTACACATAGGAAATTAACTGTGAAGTGATTTGCCCAAGGTCATTCATTCATGTTCAAATTGAACAACCAATATGGGTTTGCAAAACAATCTGCTCAGGGAATAAATTAAAAACGTACCTCAATAGACATGAAAGTTCACAGTTTAATTATATCCACATATCCATAGCTTCTTCTACACAAATTATTTAGTCATCTCACCAGAGTGTTTACTCTGAAAGTAAGAAAACTGAGAGCCATTTTCAATTGTCATTTTAACGGCATGCTCCTGAGAAATTCCATTTTTAATAGCATTTTCTAAATTTCTAATTTAACGCACAGTATCTCATCAGGATACTGTGACCTTCCACTAATTTAGGAAATGCAAAATGCCATGGATCCGAGTGCACTTTGTTGCCATTCTGACTGGGTTTAGGAGAGGCCATAGTCAGCTGTTTGTGCAGAAATTTTTTAATTAGAGATAATGGTCAATATTGAATTTTGCAAGTCTTTAGGACTCATGCATTTGCTTTTTAAATTAAAATTCTAGTTATTCATTCATATCTTTGTTTTTCGTTTTTAATGATGGAATACTTGTCTTTCAACTCATCATTATTACAGGTGCAATAATTCCATATCTAAAAAAAGCAAATATGTGAGCACCAATATATCTATGTATGCTTATAATGGCATTTTTAAGAATGTATAAAAATTTGAAAGTGCTACAATAGAGAATGTTTACGGCCACACGTGGTGGCTCACGCCTGCAATCCCAGCACTTTAGGAGGCCGAGGCGGGTGGATCTCTTGAAGTCAGGAGTTCGAGACCAGCCTGGCCAACATGGCAAAACACTGTGTCTACTAAAAATACTAAAAAATAGCCAGGGGTGATGGTTTATGTCTGTAATCCCAGCTACTCGGAAGGCTGAGGCAGGAAAATTGCTTGAATCTAGGAGGCAGAGGTTGCACTGAGCCGAGATTGCACCACTGCACTCCAGCCTGGGCGACAGAGGGAGACGCTGTCTCAAAAAAAAAAAAAAAAAAAAAGAGAGAGAGAATGGTCAAATAAATTATGAGATCTCCTAAACCATAGCTTATTATTGTACAATTTAAGACAATTTAAACATCTTTTTTTCATGAAAAAAATATTAGAATGAAATATTTTAAGTGAAAAATAGGACTACAAAGTAGACATACAGCATGACATGACCTAAATCATGTTAAAATTTACATGCGTAGATAATACTAGAAACACACTCCAATGTTAATGGTAGCTTATTTCATCAGTGGAAATTATGGATAGTCATCACTTTCTTCTCTGTATTTGTCTTAATTTCCCAATTGCATCTAATGGGCACACATTTGATTTATAATTAAAAATACATACTACTTTTAAAAATGGCTGTTGCTCTTGATGTAAATTTTTAAAATGTAAATCATATATTCAGAACAAGTCATTTCTGTGACTATACATACTTTCAGTCCCTCCTAACGTGGAAATTGACAGGTGATATCAAAGAAAGCCATAATTATTGTTATTTTCTATAAAATCATGTTATACTTTAATGCTTCTTGGGTACTTTCAAAAAGCATGGGTCTTTATAAAGTCCGTGAAACATGGCATGAATGATGTGCAAACGGAAACTAAAGTGCGTTTAGTATCCAGAGAATACAGAAATTGTTCATGCTCTCATTACCTGGGGTTTCTTCCATGGTATACCTTGAAATATCAGTCTTGTTTCAAGAGAACAAGGCAGGAATTTCTGCTTCAAAGTTAGACCAGTGGAACAGAACAGAGGGCTCAGAAATAACACCACACATCTACAACCATCTGATCTTTGACAAACCTGACACAAACAAGAACTGGGGAAAAGATTCCCTATTTAATAAGTGGTATTGGGAAAACTGGCTAGCCATATGCAGAAAACTGAAACTGGATACCTTCCTTACACCTTATACAAAAATTAACTCGAGATGGATCAAAGACTTAAACAAGACCTAGTACCACAATAACCCTAGAAGAAAACCTGGGCAATACCTTTCAGGACATAAGCATGGGCAAAGACTTCATGTCTAAAACACCAAAAGCAATGGCAACAAAAGCCAAAATTGACACATGGGATCTAATTAAACTAAAGAGCTTCTGCACAGCAGAAGAAACCATCATCAGAGTGAACAGGCAACCTACAGAAAGGGAGAAAATTTTTGCAATCTATCCATCTGACAAAGGGCTAATATCCAGAATCTACAAAGAACTTAAACATATTTACAAGAAAAAACAAACAACCCCATCAAAAAGTGGGCAAAGTATATGAACAGAGACTTCTCAAAAGAAGACATTTATGAAGCCAACAGATGTATGAAAAAATGCTCATCACCACTGGTCATTAGAAAAATGCAAATCAAAACCACAATGAGATACCATCTCACGTCAGTTAGAATGGCAATCGTTAAAAAGTCAGGAAACAACAGATGCTGGAGAGGATGTGGAGAAATAGGAACGCTTTTACGCTGTTGGTGGGACTGTAAACTAGTTCAACCATTGTGGAAGACAGTGTGGTGATTCCTCAAGGATCTGGAACTAGAAATACTGTTTGATCCAGCAATCCCATTACTAGGTATATACAAAGGATTATAAATCATTCTACTATAAAGACACACGCACACGTATGTTTACTGAAGCACTATTCACAATAGCAAATACTTGGAACCAACCCAAATGTCCATCAATAATAGACTGGATAAAGAAAATGTGGCACATATACACCATGGAATACTATGCAGCCATAAAAAAGGATGAGTTCATGTCCTTTGCAGGGACATGGATGAAGCTGGAAACCATCATTCTCAGCAAACTATCAAAAGAACAGAAAACCAAACACCGCATGTTCTCACTCATAAGTGGGAACTGAACAATGAGAACACATAGACATAGGAAGGGGAACATCACACACTGGGGCCTGTTGGGGGCGTAGGGGGCTAGGGAGGGATAACATTAGGAGAAATACCTAATGTAGGTGATGGGTTGATGAGTGCAGCAAACCACCATGCCACGTGTATATCTATATAACAAAACTGCACGTTCTGCACATGTACTCCAGAACTTAAAGTATAATAAAAAAATTCACACATTGTAAGAGATTTCAAAGTCTTTGGGAAAATGTCAATGATTAGAAAACATAGGATACCTAATTGTACACAAGAAATTGAATTAAAAAATTGCAATTCTCTATTATAAAATAGAGAAATTTTATAATATTGTGGATTAATTATGAATGTCAACTTGAGAATCTCTTAATTATATCTCAAGATTCCTCACTTCCTATATTAGTTTTGTAATGCTGACACAAGAATTACCACAAACGTGATCGATTAAAAGAACAGAAATTTATTTTCTCACAGTTCTGGGAGGCTAGAAGTTTAATCAAGTTGTTGGCAGCACCAGGATCCCTCTTTAGGCTCTAGGGAAGAATCTTACCTTGCCTCTTACAAGTTTCCGATGGTTACTAGCAACACCTTCATCACTTTAATTTCTGCCTTCTTTTTCACGTGGCTATCTTCCGTCTGTGACTGTCTGTCTATATTTATTTCTTCTTACAAGGACATCTCTTGTAAGAACATCATTGGATTTGTTCCCACTCTACCAGGGATTTTTAACTTCAACATATTTTTTGAGGAGAGACACAAATCAAAGCACAACACACTCTCTTCTGTCTTTTCTTCCTTCTTTTTCTCTTACTTCCCTTTCTTCTTTCTTTCCTTCTGTCAGCAAATGAAACACTTTCTTCTCTTGTCCTTGAAGCTATGATCTCAAGATGTATTTACACAGCATTGGCCACTCCCTGTTAGTCTCCTTGCTGGTTCCTCCCTTTTTGTTCAACCTTTAAAGTTTACTGAGCCCAGTACCTGATCCTGGGATTCCATGCCTTTATAATCTTTACATTTCCCCTAGGATTGTATCAATTTCCAGGCTCTAAATACCACGTACAAACTCTTGTATTTTAGAATTCCTTGGGCCTTGGTACCAGGCCATCTTACTACACACTCCAGTGTACTTACTATGCATCTGTTTACTATGCGCTCATTCCTTGGGTGGTATTATTCACTTTAGGCTTTCAAACATTATTTACAAGTAGAAAATGTTTATACTTGGCAATCTCCTTCCTATTTTCTGAACTCTAATCCTTTTTCCCACTTGCCTATTGATCCTCTCCATTTGGTATCTCACAGGCATCTCAAAATAAACATGCCCAGAACTCATTGAAAAGAGCTCTCCCCCCAAATCCTAAGAGAATTCCTCCTTTCGTGTTTCTTATCTCAGGAATGGCCCTAACTTCCATTCAGTTGCTGATGGTAATGATTTATCTCAAATAATTCAGATTTTAAGCCCAGTTCCCTTGATTTGCTTCCAAATATTAGTGGAAAAGTAAAAACTCCCAAAGGAGACTGAAAACAGAGGCCAAGGAGTAAGAGGATGGAGAATCATAGGAGCAAAGGGAAAAATGTCTTAAGAAGAGATTTGCCAGTGGTTTAAAAGGTGATGTATTTCTTACAATGAAAAATACAGTTTCCATTAAACAGAACAACATCAAATTCAGTGATGAGTTTAGGACAGGGGTGTCCAATCTTTTACCTTCCCTGGGCCACACTGGAAGAAGAAGAATTGTTTTGGGCCACACATAAAATAAACTAACACAAGCGATACCCGATGAGCTAAAAAAAAAAAAAAGAAAAAGGCAAAAAAATCTTATAATGGTTTAAGAACATCTACAAATTTGTATTGGGCCTTATTTGAAGCCATCCTGGGCTGCATGTGGCCCGTGGGCTGTGGGTTGGACTAGCTTGCTTTATAAAATGGTCCTTTAATGGAGATGTTGCCAAAGAAAGCATTGAGGCATACATGGAGGATGAGAAAGCAGAAAGGAATGGTGAATTAGGTCAACTCTTTGGAAAGAAGCATGGCTGTGAAGGCAATAAAAGAAATAGGATGGTGGCTTGACAGTGTTATGAGGTGCAAAGATAGATTTGCTGCTTAATTCATTTGTTTATTAGTTTGTATTATTTTTAAATTGAAAGAGAGCATATTTTAATGTTAATAGGAGAGTCCCATTACAGCTATCAGATGGGGAGACAGGACACTTGATGAAACAAAATCTCTAAGAATATAAATTGGGATGAAATCTCTAAGAATATAAATTGGGATCATATATTCCAAGAATATATGATAAACCTGATTCCTGGTAGAAAGACTTTCACCTCTGAGATTAAAATAGGTATCTTCCCCTGAAATACTTTCTAGTACAAATAAATTTGTGGGTTAAGTGATGAGAAAATAAAAGAGTAAATTGTTGATGTCTTCTGTTTTTGCTGGAAATAAATGGGAAGATCTTCACTGAAAGTGAATTAATGACGGTGGGGCATGATTTTTCTGGGGAGTGAAGAGGATGGGAAATATTTTCCATAGAGATTAGGAGAATGAGCTGACTAGAGAAGCATGGAAGATAATCTGGCAGTCTTGGGGGCCAAACTGCAATTGATAATAAAAAATTTAGGGTAATAATAATATGCCTGCTGGTTTAATAAATTGCTCTTATGTAGATTGCCAATATACTGATGAAGAAGTTGGAGATGTGGTTGTCTTCTAGGGCAGCCAGCTGGTGGCTGCTGGGGACATTACAAAATGGCATTGGCCTTGGTGAATCCACCACAAATTAGAGGCTGGATCACTGCTAAACAGAATTAGAACTTTGATCTATCAGACTCTGAAAGGTCATCTTTTAGGGGCAAATCTATGTCACTTAGACTCAAAAGATATACAATGTGTATAAAAATTTATTAATGACTGAAAATTTATTATTTTATAATTATTGACAACCAGTAACTTAAAATCACAATGGCAATTTATTAATTTATAATTCTTTGTAGAATTAAAATTCCCATACTAGCATGATTCTCACTTTTTTCTCAATGCCCCAAATACTAGATTATAATGAAATAGTGGTTTTATAAACATGAAATTAAAGTGAAGGGAATTAGTAAAGAAAGTATGCACTCGATTACACAGAATATACCATAGCCTTAAAAACAGCTTTTAGCTAGGAGGACAGAGATGTCAGATAAATTGGGCCCAGACACCTTATCTTTGGGCAGTGATAGGCTGTGTACAGCCAATGCAGGGACTCTACCTCATCTCTTTTTTAGCTTTCTTCACCTCTTTTTTCACTCTCCTAACACATGACTTGTTTTTTTCTATAGGCTTATGTTGGCCTGGGACCCATTAAGTAACATTCAGTGACTTCACATATCTCTGCTTTATTTCATTACACACAAATTCATAATTAATTTCCTCATGACAATCGTTAAGTTTTCTTTCCATGTTCTTGAAACAGATTGCCAAATCATATCAATCTTATCTACGCTTTAACAAAATTAGTTTATATTCAGATACTTCATTAACACAATAGAGTTAAGAAATACCATAATTTCTTAGTTTTCCCCTGATTTTATAAGTTTGTTATTTTTAGTTTGTGACCAATTTATGAAAAGAAAGCTAATAAAGATAATCTTAAAATTTACAAGTGATATATGAAGATTAAGTTAAATGGTTTTCTTTAACATTTATCAGCATCTTCTAGAGAAAATTTGCAAGTCGCTTACTGCTTATTAGCTGAGTTTACACAAAGTAAACACATAGTACTTTTAACTAGAGAACAAATCATGTCCTGTTAATTAGTTTGGCTTACGCAAAGTAAACACGCAGTGCTTTTAACTATAGCTGTAATCATTTTTAAATGAAGTGTGACTATTTATACGTTTATCATTTGAGTTTTACAAACTGTAGAACTAAAATGCCGAGTCAAGAAAAACTGATTTTTTTCTCAGTTTCTCAAGCAAGTCCTATCCAAAATATTTTCAAAAATCCACTTTAAGACATTTAGTTGCCATAGGAATATGCAAAAAATGAAGTCACCAATCTTATCTGAGTACATGTATTTTTAAAGTCTTTTGAAAAAGTTTAAAGGACTTTTCTGTTAGCCTTAATCTTACTCTGATACTTAAATCTATCCAGATTTTCATATACTCCAACTATTTCTTTCCTAGAGAGATGCTAAAAGACTGTTAAAGAGAAATAATATATTGCATATACTCATTTAGAGGCAACCAGGAGTCCTAATTTCTGATCTTCTATAAACCCATTGCTATAAGTAAAGCTAAAAGTCAGTTGGGCTCCATTTCTACCAGTGTCCTCAATATTAAGTGTTTACACTGTGCTACCTTAAGAATAGCAATATAATTGTGACAGTAATGATGCTAATAACAATGTTTGAATATTTGTCCCCTCCAAAACTCATGCTGAAATTTAATCTCTAATGTGGCAGTATTGAAAGGTTGGCGCATTTAGGGGTGGTTAGATCATGAGGGTTCTGCCTTCATCAATTGATTAATCCATTCAATTCATGAATGAATGGATTCATGGATTAATGAATTAAAGGATTATAATGGGAGGTAAACTTGTGGCTTTAAAGGAGGACAAAGAGAGACCTGGGGTAGTGTGTTAGCATATAGGCCTCCTTACCAAGTGATACCCTGCACCACCTCAGGACTCTTCTGAGAATCCCCACCAGCAAGAAGGCTCTCACCAGATGCAAACCCTTGACATGGGACTTCTCAACCTGCATCACTGCAAGAAATAAATTTCTTTTATTTATAAATTACCAAGTTTTAGATATCCTGTTATAAGCAAAAGAAAATTGACTAAAACACTACTTTTTCAATGAGTCCCTGTGTATCAGTAATTTTCCTTATATTGCTTCTCTTAATTCCATTTAATCTTCCAAGTAAACCTCTCAGCAATAAAATTGCGGATAGGCCCTACACTGGTCTAAGGCCTGTTAGCAGGACTCTTAGAGACTTCTGGGTACATTTTCATCATTCTGGATTCACACCTAGCGGTTTTTGAATCTACCTTCACCTGGCTTTGTTAGTCTAGGGAGGCTGACAATAAATCCTAAGAATTTCACTTAACCTTAACTGTATATCATAAATTAAATAATTCCGTGATCAACAGGGAGCACCTGGTTCAAGTAAAAGGGTTGCCAGCGTGTTTTTAGGCAAGGCTACTTGAAGGGTGAACTAGTCTTATATACATAAAGCTGCATATCTTAGGTAACATTTAGGCCTCATGAATTTTTGATGCTAACTCACTTCCTCACTGTATGATCAACCATAAATATGCACCCTACCACCAATTCCACCAACTCCACTTTGTCTCCCACCCTACCTTTTGGGTGAAGCTCTTCCTCTACCCTGGATGATGTTTATCTGCCTTGTATCCCCACCATACTGACTTCCTTCTATATCCTTTAGATAAGAACATCCTATATGATTTGCTCAAATATTTTCTCTAGGTCTTTCCATTGATTGGAACTTACTTTCACCATGTGTTTATAGAGTGGTCACAGACCATTACTATTCCCTTTTTCATTAATTAAAGGAAAAAGACACTGGAGGGGAACATGGTTGAGTAAAGTTACAGTGCCATCTAGCATCCAAACACAAGTCTGTGTGATTTAAATACAATATACCCTGCATTTCATTATGACCCCGATGAGATATGATATTGGCCATGGAAACCAAGGGATCATTCTAAGTAATATATCACATTCTAAACTAACACTCACAGCACTGAAGCAATAGTTGAATAAGACAAAATTTTAATCCCTGGGGCACAATGGCAATATCTAGAGACATTATTTGATTGTTATGACTTGCAGGGGTGAGGGTGCTACTGGAAACTAGTGGATCAAGACTAGAGATGTTGCTAAACCTCCTACAATACACAGAATAGCCCCTCACAACAAAGATATATTAATAAACCAAAATATCAATAATATCAAGGTTGATGAACCCTACCTTAAGCTCATTAGTTCTCTGTGAAATAGTACAATACTTTGACTATTTGGGAGACAGGTGTGCTTTATCTCTGACCACTCCCCACCTGTCCATCTGGACATCTCTGCTAGATGCATTATGCTGTCTCATTTACTGATTTCTCTGAAACTATTAGAGGATGCTCATTTAAAAGTATTCACCTTCATGTATTGAATGTTTATTCCTTTGGTCTTTAGTTATGCAAATATTTTTAAAAGTGAGCACCCTAAATAATTATATGATTACAAATTTATTTCCCAAAGCCCTCAAGAAGTGTATGTGGGGGGAAAAAAGGGAACTCTGATTCAACTCATTTTTGTCAGTATATAATCTGAAGCTGTTCATCTACTTTAAATATGTAACAATAATTTGTAACATATGAAAGAAATCACAAAAGTGCATTTCTGTGTTTAACATAAGAAAACTACTTTTAGAGATGAAAAATGAGAAGAAGCATACAGAAGTATATGGACAGCTTTCTCGTGGGTGCTGTATTAGTTGGTTTTCATGCTGCCGATAAAGACATACTCGAGACTGGGTAATTTATAAAGAAAAAGAGGTTTAAAGGACTCGCAGTTCCACATGACTGAGGAAGCCTCACAATCATGGGGGAAGGCAAAGGAGGAGAAAAGTCACATCTTACATGGCAGCAGACAAGAGAGAGAGAGCACGTGCAGCGGAACTGCCCTTTATAAAATCATCAGACCTCTGAGACTTATTCACTATTATAAGAACAGCACAGGAAAGACCCGCCTTCATGATTCAATTACCTGCCACTGGGTCCCTCCCACAACACGTGGGAATTATGGGGGCTACAATTTGAGATTTGGGTGGGGATACAGCCAAACCATATCAAGTACAAAAACAAGCAAAGGTAAAGAAGAATTCTACCCTTGCAGAAAAACAGACGTAAAAAGTTTCCAGCCTCAACAACAACAACAACAACAAACAAACAACCCAATGAAAATATTGGCAAAAGACCTGAGGAGATATTTCTTCAAAGAAGATATAGGAATGGCCAATAAACACATGAAAAGATGCTCAACATCAGAGGTAATTAGGGTAATGCAAATTAAAACTATAATAAGATACCACCTCACACCCATTAAGATGGCCATTTTATGTATATATATATGTATGTATATGTATATCAACAACAAATAAACAAAAAATTACAAATGTCAAGGATGTGAAGAAATCAGAATCTTTTTGCATTGCTGGTGGGACTGTAAAATAGTATACCCACTATGGAAAACAGTAGTGTAGTTCCTCAAAAATTAAACATAAAATTACTATATTACCTTTATGGGTGTATGCACAAAATAATTGAAAGTGGGTACTCCAACAGATAGTTGTACAACCATATTCATAGCAGCATTATTCAGAATAGCCAAAAGGTAGGAGCAACCCAAGTGTCCATCAATAAATAGATAAACAAAATGCGGTATATACATATGTATTGAGTATTATTCATGCTTAAAAATAGGAAAATTCTAATATATGTTACAATGTGAATGAACCTTGAAGACATGGTGCTAAGTTAAATAAGCCAGTCACAAAAAGGCAAATATTGCATGATTCCTCTTATATAAGCTACGTAGAATAAACAAATTCATGTAGATAAAGTGAAATGGCAGTTGCCAGGGCCTAGTGGGAAGGGGAAACAGGGAATTGTTGCCTAATGTGTATAGAATTTCAGTTTGTGAGGATGAAAAAGTTCTGGGGATGGATAGTGGTGATGGTTTAACTACAATGTAAATGTACTTAATGCCACTGAACTGTACTTAAAGTAGTTAAAGTGGCACATTATATGGTACACATATTTTATCACAAAAACTTTCCAGTCCAACTGGAAGCAACCAAAATATCTATCAACACTCAAATGGATCAATAAATTGTAGTATATTCATACAATGGAATACCATACAGCTACAAAGCAACAGCCTGAAGAGATTTCAGAAATAATGTTGAATTAAAGAAGCCAAAGAGTAGGATTCCATTTACGTGAAGCAGATCAGGCAAAACTAACCTGCAGTTGTAGTAGAAATTAGAATAATGCTTACCTTTGTGGCAGCTATTGACTGAGAAGGGATATGAGGGAGCCTCCTAGTGGCTGGAAATGAGTGACAGCTAGATCTGGGTAGTGGTCACAGGGTATTAACATATGTAAATATGTATTGAGCTGTAGGCTTGAAACCTGTGCATTTTATGGTGCGTTTATACCTAAATTTAAATTTTTTAAATTCCCATGCAAAGCTGAGGGCCTAAGTCAGTTTTACTTCCTGAAAAACAGGTTGATTGGTATTCTTATATTCTTGAAGTCAGAAAAAGACTACAGTTGACTTTGCCTGCTGCTGTAATTAAAATAAAGCTGCTGATCTGTGGAGGCAGGAGTAAAGCCAAGATGTGGTGGTGCAGGAAGAAGTAGACACTACTTGAGGCATGCACTGGGTTGTTATTCCACCAGCTTGGTGATTGATTGGCAGTAACCCCAATGTCATTACAGGGTGGCTGCTCTGGCCCAACAATATAAGTCCTGTGGAAGGAGAGATATAATTTAAAACTTTAATGTGTTTTTCTCTTTCTGAGTAATGACCTCCTGTCAGTTTATCCCAGGAATCATTTTGTTCGAGCTGGGGAAGTGGTGATGGAAGTGGTTAGAGATTAGAATTTGTTCGGGAGGATTGCTGTGAAAAAGATGTAATAGCTTCTGTAACTCAAAGTAGTTTTATCCAATAAAAAAGTAGCCTTGCAGGCCAGCTTATTATCTTGAGAAAGAATGTTCCAAATTATACAATTCTTCCATATCCCAATTTTCCATCTCCAAGTATTTGGTACATGAAGGGAGATGGGGGGAGGATATACACTGTGTAAGGAGGAGGAGAATGAAGGCAATTCCAGATATGACATGCCAAAGGAACAGCATCACAGCAGTGGCAACCTTTCACCCTAAAAGCTACAAGACACTTAGGCCACATAATTATCATGTCCCTCCATTTAACCCTATGCTATCTATTCTGGTTATCTCTCACTGCAAAATAAACCACATCAATTAAGCCATAACAATTATTTGCTTTCCTCAAGAATCTGGACGGAGGGAGTTCTCACTTGGAGTATTTCATGCAGTTATAATCAGGAGTGGCCGAAGTCATCTTGAAGTCTTCCTCTTAATGTGGTCTCTTTCCATGATGGCCTCAGGGTAACTGCATTTGTCACATGGCAGCTAAAAGTAAATGTGCTTAGGTAAACAGGAAAATTGCCTGACCTTTTAAAACCTAGCCCCAAAAGTCACATAGCATTGCTTTGACCTGAATTGTATTTGTCTATTTATTTAGCCACAATAGTTGAGCCAGGTTCAAGTAGAGGTAATATAAACTTTATCTCAATGATGGGAAGAATATTTCAGAATTTGCGTAATTATTTTAAAAACACCACATGATATTATTATGAGAAGAAAGAGGGAAGAAGCTGTCTGAAAAACAAAAACAAAATCTTTATTTAACAGAGACTAAACACTGCCTGAAGAGACTGTTTACAATTTTTTAATCTAAAAAAGCTACAATTAGATTAGATATTTAATTAATGCCTTTTTCCATCTGGATTCCCAATTAGCCAGTATTGGTGGGAGTGGGAGATGGGATGGAGGGAGAACAGGAATAAGCTAAATTAATTACACATTAAGTTAAAGAAAACCCTGCAATTTTGATAGAGTTTCCTGTGTACATGGTAAGAAAGATGATAATGTATCAAACATAAACTGGGATATAGCTTTGAGTTTGATAATATTAGCTGTTCCTCTGGTTAAAAACTATTTCTAATACAAGACTTAATGAGTTTAAGAGCCCTTTATGGGAACCTCACCTAGATAGCTATTAATATAAAGAGGAGTCATTTTCTCCATTCTAGCTACAAGCATTGTAATCTTTGAACAGACATTCTATTTTGTTTTTGATCCAGCCTAACAATGATTTTCACTACAATTTTTTCATATAAAATGTAAAATTTATATGTAAAATTTATTCATATAATTTTTTATATAAAGTTCACTTATAAATACCTAATTAATGAGAAAATTATAGAGAAAATTATGAACACTCATACCTGAATAACATAGTAAAACTTATTAGATGTACATTAAGTAATACTTGAAAGTAAAATTTGATCTTAAGAACAATTAATTAAAAACTTATTAAACAACTAAAAATAATAAAAATAAATTTATGCTATTACCCTAGCTTACACTGTGAATCCTGAAACCAAGGTCTTTCCTTATGTCTCAGTCCATTTCTGCAGCTACAACAACATAACATAGACTGGATAATTTCTACAGAATATGATTTTTTTTCATAGTTCTAGGAGGTGGAAAGTCCAAAATCATGGCGTTGGCATCTTGTGTGGGCCTTCTTGCTGTATCCTCCCATGGCAGAATGTGGAAAGACAAAAAGAGTGAGCTGATCCTCATAAGCCCTTTTAATAGTGGCCTTAATTCATTTATGAAAGCAAGGCCCTCATGACCTATATACTTCCCAAAAAGTCCCACCTACCAACACTCTTGCATTGAGAAATAAGTTCTTAGGGCATGAATTTTGAGGGACACATTCAGACCACATAACGTATAGGGGCCTGAATTTCAGTCACCAGCTGAGCTGTTGTAGAGAGCTAGGCCCTACACCCTGAATCCAGAGTCACTGTAGCTCTGCACATGCTCCTGTTCCCAACTCCAGCTCCCTGGATGCTTCACAAGCACTAAATCTTACACACCATTAACAACCCAAAAGCAGGAATGCCTGCACCCCAGGCGCAAGTGCCATCACCACTCCACACTACAGAGCTATAGTCCCTAAGTACATGCCCATGTTTTAGACCTCAGCTCTGTGGCTGCCCCATGGGTGCAACTCGTAAGACATTTTTACCACCACTACCACAAGTGGACCCACAAACCAAACCTAGTGACAATAGGGATTCCCTCAGACACAACTTCTTCCAGTGGGATAAAAAGAGATCAGGAAAATCTTAGCAACCATCACCACCAAAGGCCTTAACAGAACTCACTGCCACTGTGACACCCACCGAAGTGTTCATTGAGGATCCCTGAAATCTTTAATGTCAAACTAGGTGTATAGAGCTGCACAGAAACTACAGTTCTGTACCCTAACTGGTGCCAGAACCAATGCTCTCCACCCAGGCAACACCAACTCAGCCTCCTACAGGGCAAGGTTTTTCACCACCATACCAGCCTATAAAGTTTGGAAAAGGAGTCTGCTCCACCATATGTGCCAACACCAACATGAGGCAACAAGAAACACAAAAAACCAACAACACATTTCAGCATTCACAGAACATAATAACTTCCTGGTAGCTGAGACCAAAGAAATGGAGATCTCTAGACTGCCTGACAAATAATTAAAAATAATTGTTTAAAGGAAGCCCAACAAACATCAATAAAATATAGAGAAACAATTTGATTAAATCAGTAAAATAATAAATGAACAAAATTAGAAATTTGACAGAGATTGAAATAATAAAAAACAAAAATATTTACAGCTGAAGAATACAATGAATACAATGAAAAATGCAACAGAAAATATCAACATCAGAATTGTTCAAGTACTAAAGAGAATATGTGAACTCAAAAAAAGTGTTATTTGAAAATATACCTCCTAATGCTATTCCTCCCCCCTCTCCCCACCCCACACAATCCCTGGTGTGTGATGTTCCCCTTCCTGTGTCCATGTGCTCTCATTGTTCAATTCCCACCTATGAGTGAGAACATGCAGTGTTTGGTTTTTGTCCTTGCAATAACATTAGGAGATATACCTAATGTAAATGATGAGTTAATGGGTGCAGCACACCAACATGGCACATGTATACATATATAACAAACCTGCACGTTGTGCACATGTACCCTAAAACTTAAAGTATAATAAAATAAAATAAAATAAAATATACAAAGAAGAAAAAGGAAACAAATGCAAGAAAAAAAACACAGAATTTATGGAACTTCATCAGGAGAGCTAACTTTTGCATTATAGGAGTTAAATAAAGAAAAGAGAAACAAAAAGGAGAAGTAAGATAAGTTAAAGAAATAATAGCTAAAAATTACCAAAATCTGAGGATAGATATAAATATTTAGATACAGGAAGGTCAAAGGTCTCCCATCAGATTCAAAGCAAATAGGACTACAACAAGGCATATATCAAACTGTCAAAAATTAAAGACAAAAATAGGCTCCTGAAATAGTAAGAGAAAAGAATATCCCACACGAGGAATTGTAATATCATCTCATTTATCAGCAGAAACCACACAGGCCAGGAGACAGTAGGATGGTATATTCAAAGTCCTTTAGGAAAAAACAAAACCAGAAAACTGTTAACCAAGAATACTTTAGCTGAAATAGCTGTGTTTCAGAAATGAAGAGATAAAGACTTTCCCAGAAAAACAAAAACTGAAGGAATTAGGTAAAGAACAAACTAAGCTCAAAGCCCAGGACCCGATGGCTTCTCTGCTGAGTTCTACTAAACACTTAAAAAAGAATTAATACCAATTCTTCTCAAACTCTTACAGGAGGGAATAGTATAGCCATTATGAAAAACAGTTTGGAGGCTCCCCCAAAAATCAAAAATAGACTTACCATATGATTCACCAAGCCCACTACTGAGTATATATCCAAATGAATGAATTTGGTATGTCAAAAAGATCTCTGTGCTTCCCTGTTCACTGCAGCATTATTCACAACAACCAAGATATGGCATCCAAGGCTCGTTCAACATACGAAAATCAATAAATGTAATCCAGCATATAAACAGAACCAAAGTCAAAAACCACATGATTATCTCAACAGATGCAGAAAAGGCCTTTGACAAAATTCAACAACCCTCATGCTAAAAACTCTCAATAAATTAGCTATTGATGGGACGTATCTCAAAATAATAAGAGCTATCTATGACAAACACACAGCCAATATCATACCGAATGGACAAAAACTGGAAGCATTCCCTTTGAAAACGGGCACAAGACAGGGATGCCCTCTCTCATCACTCCTATTCAACATAGTGTTGGAAGTTCTGGCCAGGTCAATCAGGCAGGAGAAGGAAATAAAGGGCATTCAATTAGGAAAAAAAGAAGTCAAATTGTCCCTGTTTGCAGATGACATGATTGTATATTTAGAAAACCCTATCGTCTCAGCCCAAAATCTCCTTAAGCTGATAAGCAACTTCAGCCAAGTCTCAGGATACAAAATCAATGTAGAAAAATCACAGGCATTCTTATACACCAATAACAGACAAACAGCCGAATCATGAGTGAACTCCCATTCACAATTGCTTCAAAGAGAATAAAATACCTAGGAATCCAACTTACAAGGGATGTGAAGGACCTCTTCAAGGAGAACTACAAACCACTGCTCAATGAAATAAAAGAGGATACAAACAAATGGAAGAACATTCCATGCTCATGGGTAGGAAGAATCAATATCATGAAAATGGCCATACTGCCAAAGGTAATTTATAGATTGAATGCCATCCCCATCAAGCTACCAATGACTTTCTTCACAGAATTGGAAAAAACTACTTTAAAGTTCATATGGAACCAAAAAAGAGCCCACATTGCCAAGTCAATCCTAAGCCAAAAGAACAAAGCTGGAGGCATCACACTACCTGACTTCAAACTATATTACAAGGCTACAGTAACCAAAACAGCATGGTACTGGTACCAAAACAGAGATATAGATCAATGGAACAGAACAGAGCCCCCAAAATAATGCCACGTATCTACAACTATCTGATCTTTGACAAACCTGAGAAAGACAAGCAATGGGGAAAGGATTCCCTATTTAATAAATGGTGCTGGGAAAACTGGCTAGCCATATGTAGAAAGCTGAAACTGGATCCCTTCCTTCCACCTTATACAAAAATTAATTCAAGATGGATTAAAGACTTAAATGTTAGACCTAAAACCATAAAAACCCTAGAAGAAAACATAGGCAATACCATTCAGGACATAGGCATGAGCAAGGACTTCATGTCTAAAATGCCAAAAGCAATGGCAACAAAAGCCAAAATTGACAAATGGGATCTAATTAAACTAAAGAGCTTCTGCACAGCAAAAGAAACTACCATCAGAGTGAACAGGCAACCTACAGAATGGGAGAAAATTTTTGCAATCTACTCATCTGACAAAGGGCTAATTTCCAGAATCTACAATGAACTCCAACAAATTTACAAGAAAAAAACAAATAACCCCATCAACAAGTGGGCGAAGAACATGAACAGACACTTCTCAAAAGAAGACATTTATGCAGCCAAAAAACACATGAAAAAATGCTCATCATCACTGGCCATCAGAGAAATGCAAATCAAAACCACAATGAGATACCATCTCACACCAGTTAGAATGGCTATCATTAAAAAGTCAGGAAATGACAGGTGCTGGAGAGGATGTGGAAAAATAGGAACACTTTTACACTGTTGGTGGGACTGTAAACTAGTTCGACCATTGTGGAAGTCAGTGTGGCGATTCCTCAGGGATCTAGAACTAGAAATACCATTTGACCCAGCCATCCCATTACTGGGTATATACCCAAAGGATTATAAATCATGCTGCTATAAAGACACATGCACACGTATGTTTATAGCAGCACTATTCAAAATAGCAAAGACTTGGAATCAACCCAAATGTCCAGCAATGATAGACTGGATTAAGAAAATGTGGCACATAAACACCATGGAATACTATGCAGCCATAAAAAAGGAAGAGTTCCTGTCCTTTGTAGGGACATGGATGAAGCTAGAAACCATCATTCTCAGCAAACTATCGCAAGGACAAAAAACCAAACACCACATGTTCTCACTCATAGGTGGGAATTGAACAATGAGAACACATGGACACAGGAAGGGGAACATCACGACTGTTGTGGGGTGGGGGGATGGGGGAGGGATAACTTTAGGAGATATGCCTAATGCTAAATGACGAGTTAATGGGTGCAGCACACCAACATGGCACATGTATGTATATGTAACAAACTTGCACGTTGTGCTCATGTACCCTAAAACTTAAAGTATAATAATAATAAAATTAAAAAAATATGGCATCCATTAGTGAACGAATAAGGAAAACTTGGTATATATACACAATGGAATAATATTCAGCATTAAAAAAGAAGGAAGTCTTATCATTTGTGACAACATGGATGAACCTGGAGGATATATTAAGTGAAAAAAGTCGGACAGAGAAAGACAAATACCTCATGATCTCATTTATTTGTGGAATCTAAAAACAGAGGAACTCATAGAAGCAGAGGTGGTGGTTGCCAGTGGCTGCTTTGGGGTTGGAGGGAATTGTGGAGATGTCAAAAGAATGGAAAGTTTAAATTAGATAGGAGGAATAGGTTTAAAAAATCAATTTACCACATGGCGAATCTAGTTAATAACAATGTGTTATATACTTGAAAATTGCTAAGAGATTAAACTTTAGGTATTCTCAACACACACAAAAGTAATGTATTTGTGAGGTAACGCATGTTAATTTTCTTGATTTAGCCATTTCACGATATATATATCCATCAACACATCATGTTTTATATTATAAATATATAGAATTTTTATCATTTAAAGTAAATTAAAAATTATGTGAATTAAAAATTAAATTATAGAAGAATCTCTATTGTATTTTCATATTCCCATGAAGTTTAAAACCATCTCAAATTGAATATTTTGAAAAGATATATATGAATATTTGAGGGGATGGAAGTAAATAAGATTACAGTGCCTTAGAAAGATCTTTGATTCTATGTATAAGTATTTATTTATTTACAAAGACAAAATATAAAATATTTGAAATGTATATGAAGAAAATCTACAACTTAAAAAATGGCTATGTTATGGTAACAGAACCAAAGTCCTTTATTAAAAATTCCAGTATTACTTTTATATGTTCTATTCATTTTTATAATAATTTCTTCAACATAATTATTCCTCTAATGGTGGTATTTCACCAATTTGAACACTTCTATATAGAAGACACTTGTTCAGTGGAGCCCTATTTATCAAGCCCTGTAGATCATTGTCCGTCTTACCCTGCAGCTAACCTATGCTATTGTGATGGTTAATTTTATGTGTCAACCTGGGGGGGTCATGGTGCTCAGATATTTGGTCAAACATTATTTTGGATGTTTCTGTGATGACATTTTTGGATAAGATTTAAATTGGTGAATGCTGGATAAAGCAGATAGCCCTCTCTAATGTGGGTGGGCCTCATTCAATCAGCTAAAGGCCTGAATTGAGCAAAAGATTGACTTGCCTAAACCGAAAGTAATTCTGTTGCAGATAGCCTTC